>NC_140579.1:1153114938-1153247568 GCF_964204655.1 Triturus cristatus
ACTGTGGACAAAACCCTCACAGCTCACTTTTACGCCACTGCTGTGTCTCCAACCACGTGCCGGGACCTAGTGGAGCCCTCAAGATCCCACATCTGAAACATAGAACAGAATGAGGAATGGCAGAGTATATATGACTGCGCACGCCTACATCGCTGTCTTGCCGCTGCGCACCCAGGCTGCTGCACCCCATCCACTCCCGCTGCCCACGGGTGGCTGCCCGCCCCTGCGCACCCGGTCTCACTGCTCACCTTTTTCGCGGACAGGGCACCCTGCACATCATGCAGCCCCACTCCGCAGGCCAACAGGTCACACATTTGGTGCTGTATCTTGATTTTGCCATGGCAGAGGACATACCAGTGCACCCATCATCATCGCAGGTTGCACACCTGCTCAGCACGTGCGGTGCCACTAACTCAGTGACCAGTGAGGCCATGCTGGCGGTAGACCTCCGCTGTTCGATGGCTCAGGCCTACACTGCGGTCCAGCAGGGCACACAAAATATGAGCTGTGCGGACCACCGGGACGAGGCATCATCGCAGTCTGCACACCCGCTCAGCACTTACAATGCCCCTACCTCAGTGGACCAAAATTCACCATCCCGTGGCGGTGTGCCTGTGCCGGCCGCAGTGCATCCGGTGCACCAAGTCTCAAATGGAAATGGCGTGGAGCACGTGCGTCCGGTCGTTTTTATTGGCAGGGTCACGTGTCCTGTGACGCCTGTGCTTGATGGGTGTGGTGTGGGTGTAAACCAGCCATCAGGGAGTGGCTGTGATGTACTGACAACTAGACCTGTGAGCAGCAAATCACTACAATGAAAAGCTGGGTCATGTAGCGTTGTTGTCTCTCCCTGTATGTGTAAACGGATTGGGCTGGCCTGGCGTATGCCAGTCCTGCGTGAGGCTGTGAACAATGACTCTGGAGCTCTGGGCATGGTTCCGTCCTGGGCTGTATGAGGAATCAATTGATGCGGGTGTCACTGTTGTAGTGCTGCCGCCATCCGGGCCGCAAGCGACAATGTGTCACCCTGTACTCTTGGTATTGTGTGCATCATTATTGGTGGGTGACTTGCGTTCTTCACACATGTTTGGTTGCCACATCTCGCTACATTCAGCTATTGTGTGGCTGAAGGGCCATGCCGTTTTTGGAAGGTTCGCTGTCCTGTTGTGCACTGCCTCAGTGGTAGTAGGGGGGTGGTCTGGGGGGAGGTCCTGAGGGTGGTGGCAGTGGGTTTTGTGGCCTTCTTGGGTGTCGGCAGTGCATGAACAGTAGCTCTATGACATGTGTTGATCTTCAGATGTGATTCTGGGCTGGGCTCCCTTTCACACTGTAGGTAGTCGTCCTACTTTACACCAGTAAAAGGCAGATGTTACATTCCTACTGCTAACGCAGCTTATCTCCTGTTTTTGGAACGCACCGCAGATTTGGCTGCTCGTTGAAAATATCGGGAAGAGGTGTTTTTGTGTTATTTTTGTACAGGAACGCCTACTCTGCATATTATTTGCGTTAGTTGTTGCTCTCATTTGTGGCAATTTTTTGGGGCGGGAGCTATTGCTGGAAAACTGGCGATATCGGCTGTTTTAACCAGGTTGAGAATGGAATGATAATTTAAAATCACTGAAAAAACTATAGGTTTAATGAACATTATAATTAGAAATTAACATTT
The DNA here is from genome assembly GCF_964204655.1 of Triturus cristatus. Lineage (NCBI taxonomy): Eukaryota > Metazoa > Chordata > Amphibia > Caudata > Salamandridae > Triturus > Triturus cristatus. The sequence continues at coordinate 1,153,116,602 of NC_140579.1, forward strand.
AAAAAACCTTTGAAATTCAATGAAAACTCCATAGGTTTTATAGACGTTATAGTTAGAAATTAGCATTTAAAAAACCTTTGAAATTCACTGAAAAAAAACATAGGTTTCAGGGACATTATAGTTAGATATTAGCATTTAAAAAACCTTTGAAATTCACTGAAAAAACCATAGGTTTCAGGGACGTTATAGTTAGTTGGTAATTTCACTTCGTACAAAAACAGAGAATTTCGAACGATATAGTTAGTTGAGCTAACTATAACTCGCGCCCCTGCAATGCACTGCTGATGACGTCACATATTACATCACTCATGACATGGTCAGTGACATCACTGATGACATAACTGATGACATCTCAAATGACATCACTGATGACATCATCCACGTGATAATCTGATGCACCTTTTTACACCCTAATATAACCTTTGATACACCCACTCTAAAATACTGGCTACCATTTTCTAAACCATACACAAATCAATTGCAGTTACTATATACCCACTGACTACTTCCTAGTTATACACACACATTCATTCATTCACCCATACAGTAACGCTTACATCCAGTCACTCATCAATACAGCACTATTATATGTACTCATACACCTATACAAACACACATACACCGTCACTCATCCATAGAGTTATTGACACACCTAGCTAGTCATGTAAAGAATCTTTAACACTGCTGTTTACTCACCTATACAGTTATACATTCACTATGTAACCTATTCATACAGATACTAATATATACATACTCTCTTATACAGTCACTGACATAAGCACACACTCATTTATACAGCCACTCTCACACTTACTCACTATCACATAGAGTCATTTATTTACTCCCAAACTCACATATACTGCCTTTCACATATGTAGTTACTCACACATATACCAGTGAGATATACATTCACTCACCAACACACTGATACACACACTTACTCACCGAAACAGCTATTTCCACATGCACTATTGAACCCATACGCTCAGTAAATTAGCCACTCACACATGTTGGCAGAATGTCACACACCGTCCACCCACCTACACACACAAACACTGAGCCACCCATACAAATACTTATGCTACCAGTAAGTAACACATATAGACAGTCATGTATCTAATCATCAACCCATTCAGTAGCTGATACAACAACTGAGAGACTGATACAGACATTCACACAGTTTAGTCACTAACCCATGCATTCAGTAAGAGACATTTAATCACTAATTTATACAGTCAGTCACACACCTATTAAATCCTCCTCCCAGACACTTATTCACCAACTCATTCTTCAATACACCTTGGCATTAACATATATAAAACATATTTAAACTTTATAAAAACACACATTCACTGGATGATGTTATCAGTGATGTCATCAGTGATGTCATTTGAGATGTAATCAGTGATGTCATCAGTGATGTCACTGACCATGTCATGAGTGATTTAATATGTGACATCATCAGCAGTGCATTGCGGGGGCGCGAGTTATAGTTAGCTCTACTAACTATAACGTTTGATTTTCTCTGTTTTGTACGAGTGAAATGACCAACTAACTATAACGTCCCTGAAACCTATGGTTTTTTCAGTAAATTTATATATATATGTATATATATATCTATATATATATATAAAATTCACTGAAAAAACCATAGGTTTCACACATGTTATAGTTAGCTGGAAATTTTACTGATAAAAAACCAATGAAATTCCCCCGTTATAGTTACTGTAGGCAACTATAACTCACGCGACCGCAATCCTCTGCTGATGCTAATACTGTATTTAGACACTTATTTGCCCATGTCTTCTTCCATTAAATTTTAGCTATACATATATTACAAATATTTTTTTTTCATAAAGACACATATGTCATCAGCAGAGGATTACGGTCGCGTGAGTTATAGTTGCCTACAGTAACTATAACGGGGGAATTTCATTGGTTTTTTATCAGTAAAATTTCCAGCTAACTATAACATGTGTGAAACCTATGGTTTTTTCAGTGAATTTGTACGGTTTTTTAAATGCTAAGTTACTTTACGCCATTTGTGGCGTGCGCGCCCACTTAACGCAGTTCGTTCCATGCGCACCGCGTGCCCACATTACGCTAGATGGGCCATGAACGCACGATGCGCTTCGCGCACCGTGCGCACAAAGTGAGCACGCGGTGCGCTTCGCGCACCGCGTGCCCACATTACGCTAGATGGGCCATGAACGCACGATGCGCTTCGCGCACCGTGCGCACATGGAGGACATATGATGAGCAAACTCTTAAATCTGCTTTTCATTTTTTTTTTTTTATTTTTTTTACCGTACGCTTACCGTAAGCTTACGGTACGCGTACCCCGTGATTTTTTTAAAATCAATAAATGTTTTTTTTGTACTTTTCTGTCCTTCTTTGACCCCCTTACAAATGTTAGGGGGTCTGTAACTCTCCTCATTGCTCCCTTTCCTTGTTTTCTCTGTTTTTTTTCTGAGTGAAACACAGAAAATGGCGGCCGCCGCTTCCTGGTTTCGGCCGATTCGAATGTTTACTAAGATCTAAGAGCCAATCAGAATCGCGCTCGCGCACGCCATGTTTCTTCCGTACGCTTACCGTAAGCTTACCGTACGCGTACCCCGTGATTTTTTTTAAAAATCAATAAATGTTTGTTTTGTACTTTACAGTCCTTCTTTGACCCCCTCACAAATGTAAGGGGGTCTGTAACTCTCCTCATTGCCCCCTTTTCTTGTTTTCACTCTTTTTTTTTCAGAGTGAAACACAGAAAATGGCGGCCGCCGCTTCCTGGTTTCGGCCGATTCGAATGTTTACTAAGATCTAAGAGCCAATCAGAATCGCGCTCGCGCACGCCACCGTACGCTTACCGTAAGCGTACGGTAAGCGTACCGTAAGCGGGCTAAGATATATATATTGATTTAAAGGCTATTTTCTCAGAATCTACTGAACAGATTTACACCAAACCTACAAAAGGCACTTCCTTGACCTAGGGACTACCTCTCTGCCAAATTTTGAGTAATTCTGTTCAGCCGTTCGGGCTGTAGCTCGTTCTAAAGGTCCTATGGAAAAATGCATGGGAAAAACGCGTTTTGGGACCCCCCTTTTATCTCAGCCCCCGCTTGACGGATCCCCCCGAGTCTTTCAGGGTAGGAGCGGAGCGTAGCGCCCCACCTATTTTGAGAAATTCGCGAGGATTCGTCGACCGGCGCCAAAGTTATTCAAAATAGAATGTTGAGGTTTTCCTATGGAAACGTGGTCCTAACTATAACTACCTACTGGCGACCGCCAGTAGGTAATATATATATATATATATAGAGTCCAAAGGTTTTGCTGAAAGCGCGTTGCACCTGACCGTGAGGGCACATTTAACAGCACGGGTTATACCTTTAAACTGGAAACATTGTGGCAGACGCGTTTCAGCGGTAGTGCTTTCCCGTGCTGTTAAATGTGGAATAAATCCTGTTGTTAACTCCAGCATATGTCGGGCTCATTTGTGGTGACGAGTGAGCATTGGACTTTATGTGAAGCCAGTATTGCTGACACTGGCTACCGGCATGCCCTCACGGTCAGGTGCAACGCGCTTTCAGCAAAACCTTTGGACTCTGTAGATTTAGTACAGCGCGGTGCCCCCCTTTGAGGATCATTAGTACTGACTGTGACCGCATTGGGAGTGAGGATGTAGCATTAGCTACAGGAGTTACACCAGGTTCCAGCAACATCAACAATTTTACATTGGGACCGGAAGCTGCAAGTTTGCGGAGCTCGGCAAGCCACATTGCTGGGACACCACCGGGTGTTTGGAGGCCCTTCACTTTACGGGTCTTCGCAGCGAACTCCAACAACCAGCATGCAATTGGCCCCGGTGAGCACGAGGGAACCACAGAGTACAAGTCGAGGCGGGGCACCAGTATTTTATTGGGTGTGGCTATGACAGCGTCACAAGATGTATTTAAAGACCGCCAGGTGAGAAATTCGACTTGGGAACCGGCACTGAGGAAAGCACTACCGCTGAAACGCGTCTGCCACAATGTTTCCAGTTTAAAGGTATAACCCGTGCTGTTAAATGTGGAATAAATCCTGTTGTTAACTCCAGCATATGTCGGGCTCATTTGTGGTGACGAGTGAGCATTGGACTATATGTGAAGCCAGTATTGCTGACACTGGCTACCGGCATGCCCTCACGGTCAGGTGCAACGCGCTTTCAGCAAAACCTTTGGACTCTGTAGATTTAGTACAGCGCGGTGCCCCCCTTTGAGGATCATTAGTACTGACTGTGACCGCATTGGGAGTGAGGATGTAGCATTAGCTACAGGAGTTACACCAGGTTCCAGCAACATCAACAATTTTACATTGGGACCGGAAGCTGCAAGTTTGCGGAGCTCGGCAAGCCACATTGCTGGGACACCACCGGGTGTTTGGAGGCCCTTCACTTTACGGGTCTTCGCAGCGAACTCCAACAACCAGCATGCAATTGGCCCCGGTGAGCACGAGGGAACCACAGAGTACAAGTCGAGGCGGGGCACCAGTATTTTATTGGGTGTGGCTATGACAGCGTCACAAGATGTATTTAAAGACCGCCAGGTGAGAAATTCGACTTGGGAACCGGCACTGAGGAAAGCACTACCGCTGAAACGCGTCTGCCACAATGTTTCCAGTTTAAAGGTATAACCCGTGCTGTTAAATGTGGAATAAATCCTGTTGTTAACTCCAGCATATGTCGGGCTCATTTGTGGTGACGAGTGAGCATTGGACTTTATGTGAAGCCAGTATTGCTGACACTGGCTACCGGCATGCCCTCACGGTCAGGTGCAACGCGCTTTCAGCAAAACCTTTGGACTCTGTAGATTTAGTACAGCGCGGTGCCCCCCTTTGAGGATCATTAGTACTGACTGTGACCGCATTGGGAGTGAGGATGTAGCATTAGCTACAGGAGTTACACCAGGTTCCAGCAACATCAACAATTTTACATTGGGACCGGAAGCTGCAAGTTTGCGGAGCTCGGCAAGCCACATTGCTGGGACACCACCGGGTGTTTGGAGGCCCTTCACTTTACGGGTCTTCGCAGCGAACTCCAACAACCAGCATGCAATTGGCCCCGGTGAGCACGAGGGAACCACAGAGTACAAGTCGAGGCGGGGCACCAGTATTTTATTGGGTGTGGCTATGACAGCGTCACAAGATGTATTTAAAGACCGCCAGGTGAGAAATTCGACTTGGGAACCGGTACTGAGGAAAGCACTACCGCTGAAACGCGTCTGCAACAATGTTTCCAGTTTAAAGGTATAACCCATGCTGTTAAATGTGGAATAAATCCTGTTGTTAACTCCAGCATATGTCGGGCTCATTTGTGGTGACGAGTGAGCATTGGACTTTATGTGAAGCCAGTATTGCTGACACTGGCTACCGGCATGCCCTCACGGTCAGGTGCAACGCGCTTTCAGCAAAACCTTTGGACTCTGTAGATTTAGTACAGCGCGGTGCCCCCCTTTGAGGATCATTAGTACTGACTGTGACCGCATTGGGAGTGAGGATGTAGCATTAGCTACAGGAGTTACACCAGGTTCCAGCAACATCAACAATTTTACATTGGGACCGGAAGCTGCAAGTTTGCGGAGCTCGGCAAGCCACATTGCTGGGACACCACCGGGTGTTTGGAGGCCCTTCACTTTACGGGTCTTCGCAGCGAACTCCAACAACCAGCATGCAATTGGCCCCGGTGAGCACGAGGGAACCACAGAGTACAAGTCGAGGCGGGGCACCAGTATTTTATTGGGTGTGGCTATGACAGCGTCACAAGATGTATTTAAAGACCGCCAGGTGAGAAATTCGACTTGGGAACCGGCACTGAGGAAAGCACTACCGCTGAAACGCGTCTGCCACAATGTTTCCAGTTTAAAGGTATAACCCGTGCTGTTAAATGTGGAATAAATCCTGTTGTTAACTCCAGCATATGTCGGGCTCATTTGTGGTGACGAGTGAGCATTGGACTTTATGTGAAGCCAGTATTGCTGACACTGGCTACCGGCATGCCCTCACGGTCAGGTGCAACGCGCTTTCAGCAAAACCTTTGGACTCTGTAGATTTAGTACAGCGCGGTGCCCCCCTTTGAGGATCATTAGTACTGACTGTGACCGCATTGGGAGTGAGGATGTAGCATTAGCTACAGGAGTTACACCAGGTTCCAGCAACATCAACAATTTTACATTGGGACCGGAAGCTGCAAGTTTGCGGAGCTCGGCAAGCCACATTGCTGGGACACCACCGGGTGTTTGGAGGCCCTTCACTTTACGGGTCTTCGCAGCGAACTCCAACAACCAGCATGCAATTGGCCCCGGTGAGCACGAGGGAACCACAGAGTACAAGTCGAGGCGGGGCACCAGTATTTTATTGGGTGTGGCTATGACAGCGTCACAAGATGTATTTAAAGACCGCCAGGTGAGAAATTCGACTTGGGAACCGGCACTGAGGAAAGCACTACCGCTGAAACGCGTCTGCCACAATGTTTCCAGTTTAAAGGTATAACCCGTGCTGTTAAATGTGGAATAAATCCTGTTGTTAACTCCAGCATATGTCGGGCTCATTTGTGGTGACGAGTGAGCATTGGACTTATATATATATATATATATATATATATATATATATATATATATATATAACAAGCTCCAAAGAATGCGGGGCACTCACAAGGTGTTGTTTCCATTATTTATTCAGGGCCGACGCGTTTCGGCAGAATGCCTTTCTCAATGCCTCATAGAATAAAACAGCACAATGTAGGTAGTTCATTTCAGATAGGACATATAAACCATAGACATTGGTCAGTTCACATTTATAATCAAAAGAGGATTGCAGTCTCTCTCCGCAATACTTGTAGATATTGGTCGCCATCATGGAGTGGCAACAGTAGGGCACTGTATATATGAAATGTTTCCAGGGTATCAATGTCTCATTTCATCACTGCATCACAGAGTTAGGGTGCCAGCCACTGTCCCCACAGATATGCAGACAATAATCAGCTTTTGCAGTTCTCCTACTGGTGCTCCAAATAAATTGCTTTTATAAGGAAATCTCTCTCCTCTGTGCCAACACCTCTCGCCTGTCGCTGACGGTTAAAAATAAGATGTATCAGCAGGTGTCCGACAAATGACAGAACATCCTTAAATTTGGATAATTTACAACCAGATGGTCAACTGAATAATCAAACAGCGGCGGTTCAGGCAATGTGGCAAATCTCTTGAGTGCCCCTCATTCTTTGGAGCTTGATGTTTTAACGTGAAATCCACCTTCATGCAACGGAAAGGCACCCGCAGTGAGTTCAGCAGGCATAGAAAGGTGAGACTGGAGTGTATTTGTGATTTGCCACATTGCCTGAACTGCCGCAGTTTGATTATACACACACACATATCTATCTATATATACCACCATGCAGTTCACTTAACAATCACAAGCAGAAGCAACACACCTGCATTAAGGAGGAGGAGTCGAGAGACTGCTTTAGAGGGAGTGGTCTCCGAGTCAAACCCAAGACATTCCTTTCAATTTGTGAGATCGGCACTGATGACGGCCAATGAGGCCAGAAACGCGTCTGCCTGAATGGGACATGCAATGCAAGGTCTGCGTTGTGAATTCTGTGAATTCTCTGCAATAAATTCTTTGTTTGTGCCCGGAGCTGTGTCCCGCTTGCTTAACTTCAAAGGTGAGCGCTTGGTTTGATATATATATATATATATATATATATATATATATATATATATATATATATATATATATATATATATATATATATATATATATAAACCAAGCAACGCTCCTGCTGGATTGCTCGACCCCAGGGAGGTGGCGCAAACGCCGGCGGAGCACGCCGGCTCGTAAATTCTCCAGCCTATTCGGGCTTTAAACCCAAATCGACATTCTTACCTCTTCTACCCCACGACAACATTGATACTTTTCACGTTGTAGTCAGTAAGACCTTATGCACATTTAGACATAACAAGAACCGGCATTACAGATCCAATCTTTCTTCACAGCAGAGATCATTACTCAAGTCACTGGGTGAGGACACCAACATCATCATACGTCCGGCAGACAAAGGGGGCAATGTGGTGATTATGGACAGAGAGGACTACATTGCTGAAGCACAAAGACAACTCTCTGACACAAGATACTACACACCCATAGACACCACTGCTTACAACAACAGCATTACCACCATTTGGGACATGTTAACCACCTGGCGGGATAAGGAAATTTTGGTATGGGAGGAATATTGTTTTCTCAAGAATGACCACCCCATTTTACCGGTCCTATACCTATTACCCAAAATACATAAAAACTGTACTAAGCCACCAGGGCGTCCCATCGTGTCATCCAGGGGTTGTGTAACTGAACATGTGTCCAAGTATGTTGATCATTTTCTGAGAGGGTTTGTCAACAACCTGCCCAGTTACGTCAGGGATACTAAGGACTTTCTGGGTAAAATTAATGATCTACAGTTAGGTGATGAATGTCTATTGATTACCTTAGACGTGCAATCCCTGTATACGATCATCGACCACGAACAAGGCATTACAGCTTGCGAACATTTTCTCAACACCAAACCCCTACACTATAGGGAACACAACAAGATGATTTTGAGTATGATCAGATTCTGCCTGTCCAACAACATCTTTCTTTTTGACGGTACCCTATACAGTCCGACTACGGGTACCGCGATGGGTTCTTGTTTTGCGCCAAGTCTAGCGAATCTTTTCATGGGCAAGTGGGAAGAAGAGGTATTCACGAACCCGAATTTTGCCAAGTATCTAGGACAAACTATCATGTGGCTTAGATACATTGACGATTTGTTTCTTATCTGGAAGGGAACAGAGACTGAAGCCCTTGAATTCATTGACCAACTTAATACCAATAACTATAACATCGTTCTTACTGGTAACATCAGCAAGAACTCTGCTGAGTATCTTGATGTCAAACTTGACATCGTGGGCAGATCCATACTGACATCCCTTTACAGGAAAGCGACAGCAGGCAACAGCATCCTGCATGCTCTGAGCAGCCACCCGGATACTCTCAAGTGGAGCATCCCTTATGGGGAGCTGCTCAGAGCAAGGAGGAACTGCAATACTGAGATTTCCTATCAGCAGGAGAGTGCCAGGATGTTGGAACGCTTTAAGAACAGAGGCTATCCAAATTGGGTACTTACCAAAGCCAAAGGTAGAGCAGATTCAATAGACAGGGCCACCACCCTTTCCGACACCATCACTGATACTGACGACACCGAGACTAGGATCATTTTGACATACAGTGCAGATTCACGCAAGATACAAGGTATTCTGAGCAAAAACTGGGATATTCTTAGATCTGACACCACCATTGGTGATCTCATTCCCAGTAGACCTAGTGTCACGTATAGGAAGGGGCGGAACCTCAGGGATCTGCTACTACACAATGATGTCACTAGGTACCCACAGAGACAAGAACATGGGCTGCAGGGATTTTTTCCTTGCGGCCATTGCAAGGCCTGTAAGAACAGTTTTCTCTGTAAGAGGGTCAGTTGCAATGGTACTCATAAGGAAATTACACAATTCCTTACCTATAGTTCGACATTTGTCATTTATGTGATTGTCTGCCCTTGCGAACTATGGTACATAGGTAGCACCACCCTGATGGCGAAAAAACGGGTGTTGGAACACTATCGGGCGATCATACATTCCGATGCTAAATATGCGGTGGCTCGACACTGGAATGAGAGGCATTTTTCCAACCCTGACCTTCTAAGATTTTTTATCTTAGAACAAATTTCCAATAACCCCAGGGGCGGTGATAGAGTACTTAAACTACGACAGAGGGAATCTAAATACATCGTAGATTTCCAGACAAAACACCCTGGGGGATTGAACCAGGATGAGGAGATGGCAGTACACCTTAAATAATGTCAATCATGTTTAATGGATGTGTTCTATTTCGGATTGATGCTCATTCTGTTTCTTTGCTTAATTGTCCGATGCAATTCTAAGAGAACACACTGTAGGCTAACCTTGTTTAGATCTTCCTTGTCCTCCTTGTCTGTATATACACAGGATTAGAATAGCAACATTGTTTAATGTTTTGCTGTTTCTGTGATTTTAAGCTATTAACACTGTTTTTTGTTCTTTTTTCACTTTTAGGAGGGAAGGAAGGAGCTCATCACAATCACGTGCACATTCACGGGCTTCCTACCCTTTCCCCCACTTTTCACTGCATATGGATGAAGGCTTCTGGTGCTAGGGTACAGTGATCTGCCATCAATTCATTTATACCCATGTTCATTTATGGACTTTCATTGTAATAGGCTCACCAGGGCACTTGCCCAGTATAACTCTGGTCTTAGACTCTCTGCACTTGCCAGTGAAAGATAGTGATACATTCACTTACATTGCAATTTTAGCAATGTATCCCTCACTATAGATACTCACCAGAGTTTGGCACGTGACATATCTTCCTGACATTTCTAGTACATTTGCACACTACTCGCAACTACTTTCCCCGTATCTTGGGGTCGTCTGTTTGCACTTGCCTTGATGAATCTTGTGTTGAGGTCATTGGCACTTGCCTGGACTTGTCTTATGTATTTTACCATCAACATGTGGAGATTGTGCATTTACCTCATGCTAACCTAGCATTTACCATTAACTATGATTTACATGTGTAGCGTGTACGGTTATACATTTTACGTTTGTATTGCCATTTCAAAATGTCTGCCAGTTTGCCGATACAGGCTAACACCATTTGTTGTCCTCTGTCACTGTTTACCCTTCCAGCAAACCTCATCTGTTGTTCACTGATTGTTTGTCCTTACGTGATCAAGACTCGGCATAGAGTTGAAACGCGTTGTTGTGAGGAATAAACACCTCTTTGGACATTATTTTGGATTCTGGCATTTACTGGTAACTGAGAGCGCAGTATCGAACTTTGTGGTAAATATATATATATATATATATATATATATATACATATATTATCTACTGGCGGTCGCCAGTAGATAGTTATAGTTAGGACCGAGTTCCCATAGGAAATCTGAAAATTCTATTTTGAATAACTTTGGCGCCGGTTGACTTATCTTCGTGAAATCTTCAAAACTAATGGGGCACTCCGCTCAGCTCCTACCCTGAAAGTCTCGGGGTGATTCGTCAAGCGGGGGCTGAGAAAAAAGGGGGGTCCCAAAACGCGTTTTCCCCATTTATTTTCCCATAGGACCTTTAGTCGAAGGTACAGCCCGAACGGCTTAACAGAATTACTTGCAATTTGGCAAAGAGGTAGTCCTCAGGTCAGGCATGTGCCTTTTGCATATATGGTGTCAATCTGTTCAGTAGTTCCTGAGAAAATTGCAGTTAAAAGTACATAAATATCTATATGCGCGCACCATGCACGCACGGTGCGTGCACGGGGCGCGCACCAAATGCCCACGAGCGTAATTCTGATTGGTGGTTAGATGTCAGTCAAAATTCCAATCGGTCGAAATCAGGAAGTTCGGGCGCCATTTTGTGTGTGACAGTGAAAAAGAAAGGTGGAAAACGTGAAAAGGGGGCAGGGTAGAGAGTTCCTGACCCCCTACCCTTTGTCAGGGGGTCCCTGAAGGACCCCGAAGGGTGAAAAAAACATTTTATTTTTTTTCAAAAAATCGCGGGGTGCGCGCTTGGTGCACGCACGGTGTGCGCACCGTGAAAAACCCTTAAAAAAAAAAACATTTTAAACTGTTTATAAGTTTATAGAAGATATTAACTATGCTGTTCAACTTTATCCAAATAAAAAAAAAAAGAGCTGAGCCATTCCATATTACAGGATACAGTCAATCTATAACTTTATACATAGGTAGTTTATTGTAAAATAAATATATAACAAATATAATAATACATACATAAATTAGCATTTAAAAAACCTTGCAAATTCACTAAAAAAACATAGGTTTCACACACGTTATAGTTAGAAATTAGCATTTAAAAAACCTTGCAAATTCACTTAAAAAACCATAGGTTTCACACACGTTATAGTTAGGAATTAGCATTTAAAAAACCTTGCAAATTCACTGAAAAAACCATAGGTTTCACACACGTTATAGTTAGGAATTAGCATTTAAAAAACCTTGCAAATTCACTGAAAAAACCATAGGTTTTACACATGTTATAGTTAGCTGGACATTTCACTCGTACAAAACAATTGAAATTCCCCCGTTATAGTTAGTTCAGCTAACTATAACTCGCGTGACCGCAATCCACTGCTGATGACTTCACATATTACATCACTGTATTCACTAAGATACTGTTAATAAGTCAGTTATACAATTAATTTTACAAAAAAAACCATCCATTTAGACACTTATTTACCCATTTATTCTTCCATTAACCTTTAGATATACATATATAAAAAATATTTCTTTTTCAGAAAGACACATATTCACTGGATGATGTCATCAGTGATGTCATCAGTGATGTCATTTGAGATGTCATCAGTGATGTGATGAGAGATGTCACTGACCATGTCATGAGTGATGTAATATGTGACGTCATCAGCAGTGGATTACGGTCACGCGAGTTTTAGTTAGCTGAACTAACTATAACAGGGGAATTTCAATGGTTTTAAACAAGTGAAATGTCCAGCTAACTATAACATGTGTGAAACCTATGTTTTTTTCAGTGAATATATATATATATACATATTATCTATCTATATTATAATTTCTTTCCACTGAAAAAAACAAAAGTGGACGTTATAGGTAGACTCAGATTTCACTTGTACAAAACCATAGAAGTTCAGCAATTATAATTACTTGATTTAACTATAACTTACACCCCCGCAATGCACTGCATATGACCTCATATATTACATCACTCATGACATAGTCAGTGACATCACTGATGACATCTCAAATGACATCACTGATGACATCTCAAATGGCATCACTGATGACATCATCTTGTGAGTGTGTTTTGTAAACATTTCTAAGTCTTAAAGATATATACTAAGCTACAGCATAAGATAAATTACTGTTCTGTCTGTACTAATAATTAGGCATACTATTTCTATCATATCTCATATGAGTGACTGTGTGATTGTATCAGTGTGTGAGTGGCTGTTTGCATGGCTGTATGGGTGTGTGAGAGGGTGTGGGAGTAGCTTTATGGATGTGTTAGTGGGTATGTGAGTAGCTGTATGGGTGGGTGAGTGGCTGTAATGGAGAGTGAGTGAGTGTGGGAGTGACTGTATGGGTGAGTTAGTGGAAATGTGAGTGGCTGCATAGGTGTGTGAGTGGCTGTATGGGTGTCTGCATGGCTGTGAGAATGGCTGTGTGGGGGAGTGAGTAGCTGTTTGAGCACGTTTCTAGGTAAATTAGTGGGTGTGAGTGGCTGTATTGGAGAGTGAGTGGGTGTGTGAGCAGTTGTGTGGGTGTATGAATGGGTATGTAAGTGTTTCTGTGTGTGTGTGTGATTGTTTGGGTGAGTGAGTGGCTGTATGGGTGAGCAGGTATGTGAGTAGCTGTATTGGTGAGTGAGTGACAGTGTGAGTGGCTGTATGGGTGAGTGTGTGGGCATGTGAGTACCTGCATGGGTGAGTGAGTAGCTGTGTGAGTTCATGTATGGGTGATTGAGTAGGTGTGTGAGTGGCTGTAAGGGTGTATGAGGGTGTGTGTAAGTGTCTGTATGCCTGTAGGACAGGATGTGCGAGTGGCTATATGTGTGAGTGAATGGGTGCATTAGTAGCTATATGGGTGAGCTAGTAGATGTGAGGTGGCTGTATGAGTGAGTGGCTGTGTGAGTACTGGTATGGGTCTGTGAATGTTATGTTATGCTATACATCATTATAAAGCACATGGTTACTCCATTTGAAGTGTCCCCGTGCTAGTATTCCGCAAGGGTCCCACAGCATACTACAGTACTCACTTTGATTTGTCTAAAAAACAGGTTTTAAGTTTTTTCAGAAACGTGACTTCTGAGCGTTCCAGTCTCCGATCAAGAGGGAAGGAGTTCCAAAGCTTAGCGATCAGGTACCTGAAAACGTAGCCACCCAGATGTGCTCTGTTTACCTTAGGGACCACAGTAAATGCTGTCCCTGAGGACCTGAGACAACTGTTGGGATGATAGAACTTCATCAAGGAAAAGAGACAGCACGGAAATTTCTGATTCAAGATTTTATTTCAAATGCAGAGTGCTTTGAAAGAGACTCTTTCCTTGAAATGAAATGGGTATGTGAGGGGTTATGTAGCAATGGGAGTGGGTGCATGAGAGGTTCTATGGGGGTGTGAGTGTGTGCCTGAGTGGTTCTGTGCATTATGTCCTCAGTGATGTCATTTGAGATGTCATCAGTGATGTCACGGACCATGTCATGAGTGATGTAAAATGTGAAGTCATAAGCAGTGCATTGCTAGTGCTTAAGTTATAGTTAGCTCAGGTAACTATAACTGCTGAATTTCACAGGTTTTGTACGAGTGAAATCTGAGCCTAAGTGTAACGTTGCTGTAACCTTTGTTTTTTTCAGTGAATTTCGACGTTTTTGATTTATTCTATTCCCTAACTATAATGTCCCTTTAACCTTTGTTTTTAAGTGAATTTCTAAGCTCTTTTTAAATTCTATTTCCTAACTATAACGTCCCTGTAACCTTTGTTTTTTTAAGTGAATTTCCAAGGTTTTTTAATTTGGTTTCCTAAGTGCAACCTGTAACCTTTTAGAGTGAGCGTGTGACTGAGTGCATGGGTATCTCAGTGGGTGTCTGAGTGAGTGCGTGAGTGTCTCAATGTGTGTAAGTGGGTGTGTAGTGAGCCTGGGAGTGGTGGCATAAGTGTCTCACTGGGTATGTGAATGGGTGCATGATGTCTGAGTGGGTCTGTGAGTGTGTGCATGAGTGTCTGAGTGAGTGCATGAGTGTCTGAGTGAGTCTGTGAGTGGATATGATAGTGTCTGAGTGGTTTTGAGAGTGCCTCCATGAGTGTGTGAGTCAGTCTGTGAGTGAGTGCATAAGTGTCTAAATGGGTCTATGAGTGGGTGTGTGAGTGTCTCACTGGGTGTATGAGTGGACGCATGATCTTCTCAGTGGGTCTGTGTGTGGGTGTGTGACTCTCTGAGTGGGTCTGTGATTGGGTGTCTGATTGGGTGTGTGAGTGGGTGTGAGATTATCTGAGTGGGTTTGTGTAGTGCTATAGACACTCATATCTATTGGGATACTGTGATGACATGTATTTTAATTGACTCTATGTATATTAACTTACTCTATCTTATTTTATTCATTTATTTATTTATTTGAAGGTTTTATATAGCGCGAACCAGACCCTTGTGGGTATCAGAGCGCTTTACAAGGTAAATATCGCAGATACATAGGCATTTGGTAAATAACATATGGTTCCATAAAAATCACAGATAATAGAATCCTATTGAAGATACATAGGCATATGGTAAATTATATGTGGTTCTATACAAATCAAGCATAGTATAATCACAGTAACAAAGATACATAGAGTAATAGTAAATAATATATAGTTCCATATAGATCAAGAATAGAGTCGTATAATCACAGTAACCCATGTTCAAGTGAACTTAGCCATGAGAAGGGATTTCACTTATTTTTTGAAGGATGCAGTAGAGGGATTGAGTCTAGTTTCTGGGGGTAAAGCATTCCAGATCCTGGGCGCCATCCCCGAGAAGGTTTGGTTATATGTTTTCTTCTTGTTGTATCTTTGTGGTTTCAATAGGAGGTTATTGGCACTTCTGGAATCTCTGTTGCCACATGAGGGCACCAGTTCCTGTGCCAGATAGCTGGGAGTGTTGTGATGAATGACTTTATGCGTCATGCATGCTATTTTTAGTTGAATTCTGGCTTCGAAGGGTAACCAGTTAAGGGATCTTAGGTCTGGGGATATGTGGGAGTTTCTTTTGGAGCCCGTAATTAGTCTTGCTGCTGCATTGATTGAAGCTCTAAGAGGGGCCGTTGAGGATCGGGAAGGCCGCAGAGAGAGACACTTCCTTATTCCAATCTTGGGATAACTAGAGCTTGTACTGCCAGTTTGAAGTCCTTTTCAGGAAGGAAAGGTTTACGTTTTCTCAGAGTATTCATCTGAAAGTTTGCTCCTTTTGTTGCGGTGCAGATGTGTTTCTGCATATTGAAATTTCTGTCCAGAGTTACTCCCAACGATTTCGCTGAGTCAACGATAAGAGGTTGGCAGTTGAGTGCTGTTAAGTGTTTGATCCAGTCTTGAATTATGGGTACTTGTGCGGGAGGAGCGATTAGCAGGAATTCGGTTTTGAGGGTATTCAGTTTGAGATGGTTTTCAGCCAGCCAGGTCTGAGTTTTTCCGAGAGTTGAGTTGAGAGATTTAATATCTTCTAGTGAATGAATCTTTAGGTATAGTTGTGTATCGTCTGCGTACATATGGTATTGTACGTTAGAAGAGTTAAGAATTTCAGTGAGTGGTTCCAAGAATAGATTGAAAAGTGTCGGAGAGAGGGATGATCCTTGTGGGACTCCTAAGGTGACTGGAACAGGTTTGGACAGGGAGTGGTTAACTTTTAATTGTTGCGATCTGTTTTGGAGAAATGAGGTAAACCAGCTTAGAACTGATCCGGATAGTCCCATTCTGTGTTTCAGAAGGTCTAGCAGGTTGTCGTGTTTGACGGTATCAAAGGCAAAGGAAAGGTCGAGCAGGATAAGTAAGCAGGCTTCATTCTGTTCTAGTATTTGTTGCGCTTCGTCAATTATGTGGGTCATGGCTGATTCAGTGCTGTGTCCTGCACGGAAACTTGATTGGAATTTGTTGAGCAGGTGGAAATGGTTTATGTGTCTTACAAGCTGGAGGTGTACACATTTTTCTAAGAGTTTGGCCAGGGTAGGGATGTTGGATATTGGGCAGTAGTTATTTAAGTCCGCTGGGTCAACCGTTGTATTCTTTAGGATGGGGGATACCTGCCCGGATTTGAGGATATCAGGGATGGTTCCGTGAAGGAGGGAGGTATTTATAATCTTGGTCCAAAGAGGCAGTATCAGTGGGATGAAGTCTTTTATGCAGTTTGCTGGGAGAGGGTCAATGAAGTGATTGGCAGAAATCAGAGCAATGAGCATTTTGAGAATAGTTTCTTCATTATAAATATTGAAGGATGACCAAGATGCATTATTTTTTAGGTCGAACTTTGGTGAGCTCCGGTGTGGGGCTCCTAGAAGGGATGATAAAGAGTCAATATGTGTGTCAGTATGTGTGATAAAATTGTTGAGTAGGTCCTTCTTTATGTTTTCGGTCTTCAGAGTGAAGAAGGAGGAAAACGCTTCACAATTGGGTAGTGAGCTTGGGAGAGGTGAGGTGCATCCTTAGATTATGCTTTGATTAGCTCGAAACGTTTTTTGGGGCGATTCTTGGCCTGGTCTAATTGATAGCTGAAAAAGTCTGCTTTAGATCGTCTGATCTTTCCGTAGTATGCGTTTCTCTTCCTTCTTAGCATCTTGAGGTGGTTGGCGGATAGGGCCGATCGCCATCTACGTTCAAATAGTCTTAAGGATCATCTGTCCTGATTGAGACTTCCATCATACCAGGGTTTTGTGGAGACTCTCTTCCACACTTTAGATCTTGTGGGTTGAGCCGAATTAGGTTTAAGTGTTTCATTGATGAAGATATGATGGTCTGACCAATCACATGGACGAATCGTATCTAGCTGAATGGAATCTGCTTTAGAGATGACTAAGTCCTGGATGGCTCCTTTATCATGTGTGGAGCTGTTGCAGATTTGGGTGAGGTTGAGGTCCGAGAGGAAGTTTTTGACACTATTGACTGCTGAGTTATTGGGGTCATTCCAATGGAGATTGAGGTCTCCGAGAAATAATTGGGTATTTTGATGTCCGGCATTAGTAGAGACTATGTCCATGAAATGCTCGATGAAGGTGAGGTTATCACCTGGTGGATTATAGAGAGTGTGCAGAAAGCAAACTGGTTTGTCATTGCTAGTGATGTCTAAGCATATGTATTCGCAAGAGGGGGATACTGGAGATTGGAATCGGTTCAATGAGATATTGTTCCGGTGTATGCAGGCAATGCCACCCCCTGGCTTGTCAATTCTGTCTAATCTGATGATGTCATGGTTTGGGGGTACCAGTATATCAAGGATGGGTGCCAGAGATTCATTTAGCCATGTTTCGGTCAGAATTAGTAGGTCCGGTTATTGTGTAAGTATGAGGTCAGCTAAGTCAGCTGCATGTCTTGAGGCAGATTTACAATTTAGTAGTATACATAAAGCCGGGGCTTGATGAGGGAAGAGTTAGGTTCCTGAGTAAGGGGAACTTGTCTAAGATTGTTTGCGACTATACCTCTGGGATTATGTGTAGTGAGTCTGTGCGTATTGGAAGGAATAGTTTGGATTAGTGAATTTTTGGGGAGGTTGTCCGGAAGCATGTTGTTGCGGTTAGGTTGTGGGAGATCATAGGAGCGTATTAGGGAGAGTAAGTCTTTCTCTGATAGAGGATTGGTCCTTCGGATTGGGCCGGTTGAAGTATAGTGGAGAGGAACTGATCTCCACCTAGGGGGCAAATGTTTCAAGGTGACTTCTGAGTGGTTGGTATGGAAGTTTATCTTGGTTTGTCATGTCGATCTGTTGTTCAGGGGAGGAACAGATCTCCACCCAGGGGGCAAATGTTTCAGAGTGGCTTCTGAGTGGTTAGTGTGGAAGTTTGTATTGTTATCTCGTGTCGGTCTATTGTTCCAGGGTTGGCGAAGAAAGACTTCATATAGATCTTGTAGTTCTTCTTTGAGTTGCCGTAGGGAAATTAGAATCTCGTCAAGTCTACGGTCTGGTGTATGTGGTAGCAGGATTGGTGATTGTATTGTGAGGGTAGGAGGTGTACTTGCGTCCCGTGGGTAGTATGTGGGAAGCACATAATCTGGGTTGTTGTGTAACATCGTGCCTGGTTCCTTATCCTGATCAGGGAGGGGTGGACTGGTGTGTAGTGGCGATGTAAGAAATGCAGGGGTGTGCGGTGTGGATGTGTTAACTCGATGATTCATCGGGAGCGGATCGATGCCAAAAGGGGTCCACCTCTCGAAAGCCCCAACCCTGAATGCTGTTAAAGCACAGGAGAGTGGGATGGTCAAGTGGGGGAAGGAAAGGATGGGAACAGCGGGGAGGGAGACCTGAAAAGGAAAAGACACTTAACACGTTAGCCACTATAAATTACTGCTTGTTAAACTCAAAACCTGTGAGGAGTTCGGACTCGAGTGGAACAGATGGCAAGAGGGCTCAAAAACAGGTGTTACAGAAGGCAATTACAGAAGGCAAAAAGGGCACAGAAATACAGGGGGAACGAGTGGTACAGAAGGCAAAAGGGCTAAAAAAACGAGGGGGACATGAGTGGAACAGAAGGCAAGAGGGCACAGAAATACAGGGGCAGCTAGGAGACAGAAGGCAAAAACGGGCAGAGAGGCACGGGGCAGCGAGAGGAACAGTAGGAAAAAAACCGGGCAGAGAGACACGGGGACAGCGAGGGGAACAGAGGGAAAAACGGCACAGTTCAAGTACAGGCAGCAGGGAAAGACGGGGGACAGCAGTCACAGGCACAGTAATGAAGACAACGGCAATACAGGAAATACAGTGAAAACAAAAAAAACAATACACTACAATACAATAACTAGCGGAAAAAAGAGATGAACAAACCTACGGCCTACCACTGGCCACCAGGGATGAGGCGCAGGTGGTAGCCTGCTGGTGGGGAAGGGCCTCAAACTTCCTCAGCAGCGGCAGCTGGGGCAGGGACACACAGGCGGTGCTGTGCGGAGGGGGAGCAAACTACCTGGTAGGGTCAAGGGTCGCCATGCGGACCCGCTCCTCCACTCCTCAAGTCTTTTTCCGGACCATATTAGGGAGAATCCCCAGTGAGCCGGGCCGCAAAGCAATTGGCCTGGATAGAACACCATTCACAGTCTATAAACCCCTGCAGCCATCGAGCGGTGGTCCTGTGATTGGGAGGCATTTAGGGGAGACCATTCAAAGCTGTTATTGCTTTATTTCGCGGCAGATCCAGCGGGGCTAGACACTCGTCTAGAAGATGGCTAGGGGTTTCAGGTCTGCGGTCGGAGCTGAGCCTCTTCTATGTCAGCGCAGAGCAGAGCGATGTGAGATCGATGGTGTGATCGAGGGCTCCACTCCGTTGTCGGTGATCCACTTCGCGAGACTCCAGCGGGATTACTTTAAAAACTCCCGACCAAGAAGGGACTCCAAATCACGATCCACAGACTGATTCCAGCCCAGCCAGGAACAGAATGAGGTGAGAGGCAGGGTTGGCACCGTTGTTTGGGTGGCAGTAGATGGTGGAAAAAGTTAATTTGTTTTGTCTTGTTGCAGGATTACTGAAGTAGTTTCTCGTAGTGTGATCAGTTCTGTGGGCCACTGCCGCTAACAGGGATATTCAGATCGAGCTGATCCCAAGTGCTCGGAACTCCTTTAGTGAGCTTCTCACCAGTCGGCCATCTTGAATGTACAACATCCTTTTTTGTGCACTTACATTTTAACTTGTTATTTATTTTGTGTTTCCTTATAGCCTCAAAATAGGATAGTTTACCCTTGTCAGCACAGAGCAAAACAGCCTTGCCTGGAACTGAACATGTGGAATGTGCTTTTGAAAGCATGAGAGAGAGAAATGTGTGGAATGTTCTTTCCTGTCTGGGAGTGTAGTGCTCTAGGCAGTGGTGCACAAATGTGCATTATGTTGTACATTGGGAAAAGAAGTTTTAACTATTAGCTTTAACTTGCTCTAATTCCATCTTGAATTCTGACTCTGTCTGGCTTGAGTTCTGCACACACAAGTGGGCCCCAGGTTACTCATGGTTATTCAGGTCATTTGCGTGTAGAATTGTTTTCCTCTTTGGCGGTGTTTTTTGTACTTTTGGAGATGTTTTCTACTTTCTCAAGCTCACTAAGATAAGGGTCAGGAACATGTAGTGTGGGAGTGCGAGGAGAATGTGTGAGAAATCCTTTGCCTTTGAATGCTTGCAGGAGCTTGGCAAGCAACAGTAAGTTTCCTTGCTGTAGAGGGTGTCTTTTCCAATCTTCTCGTTCATTGAGAATATT
Organism: Triturus cristatus; assembly: GCF_964204655.1. Taxonomy (NCBI): domain Eukaryota; kingdom Metazoa; phylum Chordata; class Amphibia; order Caudata; family Salamandridae; genus Triturus; species Triturus cristatus. Next base: position 1,153,137,659 of record NC_140579.1, read on the forward strand.
ATATAAGCTGGGGTTTCTTGGCTCGAAAACCAGGTTCTCTTTTGAGAGGTTGACGCATGTGCTGCATTTCTCGGCTTGAGAAGTCTCTTGACCCCAGGACTATAATTTGGGATCCCTCAGTCTTGTGTGGGCTAAGATGAAGATATTACAGCCGGTGAAGTATTTTCTCTGATCATCAGCATTGACATAAATGTATATATATATATATATTCACTGAAAAAACCATGGGTTTCACACACGTTATAGTTAGGAATTATCATTTAAAAAACCTTGCAAATTCAGTGAAAAAACCATAGGTTTCACAGACGTTATAGTTAGCTGGACATTTTACTCGTAAAAAACCAATGAAATTCCCCCGTTATAATTAGTTAAGCTAACTATAACTCACGCACCCGCAATCCACTGCTGATGACGTCACATATAACATCACTCATGACATGGTCACTGACATCACTCATGACATCACTGATGACATCTCAAATGACATCACTGATGACATCACTGATGACAACATCCAGTGAATGTGTGTTTTTCTGAAAATTAAATATGTTTTATATATGTATATCTCAAGGTCGATGGAAGAATAAATGGGTATATAAGTGTCTAAATGGATGATTTGTTTTTGAAAAATTGATTGTGTAACTGACTGATTAAGTGTATCATAGTGAATACATAGCTTAGTGAGTACTGTTTAAATATGTAAATATCTGTATCAGTCTCTCACTTTGTGTATAAGTGGCTGCATGGGTTGGTGAGTAGCTACATGGGTGTCTATATAGGTTATTAGTTGGTTTTTTGAGTATCAGTCTGAGTGTCTGCATGGTTCGGTGGGGGGTATTACGTAGTGCATAGGTGCATGAATGAGTGACTCACTGTTTGTGTTGAAGACAGCATGTGTGCAGGACTGTATGGGTGGATGAGTGTGTGCATGGGTATGTTAGTGAGTGAATGACTGTCTCAATAGTGTCTCTATGAGTAACTACATATGTTTTAAACTAGTATATGTGACTATTGGTGTATGTAAGTGAGTATATGTGAGAGTGAGAGATTGAAAGAGTTCCTGTATGAATAAGTATGTGTTTCTATAAGTGATTGTTTAAAAGACTAAGTATGTGTAAGTTTCTGTGGAAGTAAGTGTGGTGGTGTGTGTATAACTGTATATGCAAATAAATGTATGTTTGATTCTTTATTAGCATGAGTGACTATGTGTGTGAGTAACTCTATGGATGAGTGGCATTGTGTAACAGGATGTATAGGTGTATGAGTACATATGATGAGTGAGTACATGTATGAGTGACTGTATAGGACTGTTGGTGAATGAGTGGATGTGTATGTGGATCTTAGAATTACTGAAGAGGTTGTTGTAACTGGTATTGGTATGCCCATTGTTTTGAAAAGTTTAGTCTCTATTTTTTAATGTGTGTATCAAAGGTTATATTACGGTGAGAGGAGGTCTGCCACTTTATCACAAGGATGATGTCATCAGTGATGTCATCAGTGATGTCATTTGAGATGTCATCATTGATGTCATGAGTGATGTCAGTGACCATGTCATGAGTGATGTTATATGTGACGTCATCAGCAGTGGATTGCGGGTGCGCGAGTTATAGTTAGCTTAACTAACTATAACGGGGGAATTTCATTGGTTTTTTACGAGTAAAATGTCCAGCTAACTATAACGTCTGTGAAACCTATGGTTTTTTCACTGAATTTGCAAGGTTTTTTAAATGATAATTCCTAACTATAACGTGTGTGAAACCCATGGTTTTTTCAGTGAATTTGTATGGTTTTTTAAATGCTAATTCTTATATTTTTTATTTTTTTTTGCAAGGTTTTTTACATCTTTTTATTTTTTCTTTATATTCTCTTTAAACACTATTGTAAAATTTAAAAACTTCTGCAATATATATTTTTTTCACTTTTTTTTAACCAAACAGGTAAGATATATTAGTATAACATAGTGATTCTTTTTGTCCAATTTTTTTTTTTTTTTAACGTGCGCGTACGGTAAGCTTACCGTAAGCGCACGGTTTGCTTTATCAACAATTCCTCTTTGCACACAGAGTCATGGTATGATATTAGGCAGAAAACGAAATTTCTTTGCCATTTTGAAAGCACACTTACTACTCTTTTTTTGGCAAGTGATAAGTACTTTTACAGTCTGACACATTTTCAATCCACTTTTCAGAATCTGAAAACAGCACATGTCCAAACAGCTTTTTCAGACCAGGAACATGTGTAACCTGGGTGAATGACTACACTCCAGCAAAGGCAACCAGCCTTAGTGTTGTTGAATGTATTTGCATTACTCACTGCAACCTCAAACACCACTCGGTTGTGAATACTATGCATGATTCTACAGGATAAGCAGCTGGGTGTGTGCTAAGAGTCTGCTTCTGCAGAAAAATAGCTGCCCCTTTCCTACTAATGCCAATCTAAAATTACCAGAGTAATACGCAATAAATCTCTGTCAACAATTCCTCTTTGCACACAGAGTCATGGTTTGATATTAGGCAGAAAACGAAATTTCTTTGCCATTTTGAAAGCACACTTACTACTCTTTTTTTGGCAAGTGATAAGTACTTTTACAGTCTGACACATTTTCAATCCACTTTTCAGAATCTGAAAACAGCACATGTCCAAACAGCTTTTTCAGACCAGGAACATGTGTAACCTGGGTGAATGACTACACTCCAGCAAAGGCAACCAGCCTTAGTGTTGTTGAATGTATTTGCATTACTCACTGCAACCTCAAACACCACTCGGTTGTGAATACTATGCATGATTCTACAGGATAAGCAGCTGGGTGTGTGCTAAGAGTCTGCTTCTGCAGAAAAATAGCTGCCCCTTTCCTACTAATGCCAATCTAAAATTACCAGAGTAATACGCAATAAATCTCTGTCAACAATTCCTCTTTGCACACAGAGTCATCTTCTGATTCTATGCAGAAAACAGTATTCCTCATTCATACCAGTACACCTTAATTTATGGTGAAAACATAGTCCATAATATTTTACATGTTCCTTACATTTAAATTTCTCCCAAAACACAAATTGAAAAACACAACTTCAACAAAAGGAATTCCAATTCTATTATTCATTTCTAAATTTACCACATACATCCCCTCTCAAACTCTTAACTCACCTTTAAAATTAGTTAGTTGTGAAAGAAATGTGGCACTCAAACAGCAGATTATCAGAGCCAGGATCTCTGTTCTGTACACCTCTCTCCTCTCAGCAGAACCAGATAATGGCAATGTTTCCCTCTCTTTTTCCACACATATACATGTTAATTACAAATCTCAGTGCTTCCCCCTTTTTTTCAAATGAAATCACACATTTCTATTGGTTGAAAACCAACCCTTTTCCAAAAGTACCCTTCCCCCAACTTGACTTCTGCCTGCTACCATAGCAACAGCTCATGGAACACTGCTGTGTGGAGTCAGGTCAGAAGTTCACCACACAATGTTTCATTTCCAAAGAGCAAGAGTGCTTGACTTTTCAAACCTAACAGCAAATCCATAGTAATGTTCTTTGGTAACACATTTTTCTGTACCAATACAAAACATGCTTCTATAAATTTACACATACAGCCTAGTTTTTAGTGTAGAATGGTGTGAAACAGCCAATGAGTTCTTTTTATTTAAAAAAAATATGTATGCCTCCATTTCCAAACTGTCTTTCATTTGTTTTTCCCATTCTACTGAAATACACCTCCTGAGTGCATCCAGATCTCCTTGGAAGATGTTCACAGTGTGGATTGTAGGGCACAGCTATGTCTTCTGGAGTGAAAAGTATGCAGAGAAAACAGGTATGGTGAGAGACCTTGCTTTGCCAAATGTAGACATTAAATGAATTGGTCAGAGAGGGTTAAAGTGGCACCAATTGATGCCATTGGTGAAATCCTTCATGCAAATCCAACACCCTGACCTCATAATAGTGCACTGTGGTGGCAATGACCTAGGCACTTTGACTGGGGTAGGTCTGGAAATGCTTATGAAGGAGACCTTTGCACAACTGTTTTCACTTTTCCCTAAAACTGCCTTTGCGTATTCTAACATATGCCAAAGGCAAAAATGGAACTGGTCCAATCAATTTTGTCCACAGATTGACAAAGCAAGAAAGCACGTCAACAAATCTGTTTCTGCTTTCCTCCGAGACTATGGTATGGGTTCCATTTACCACAACAACTTGCGTTACAACATGCAAGACATTTATAGAGGAGATGGTGTACACTTCACTGATGAAGGGAACAGAGTCTTCCTCTTGAACCTTAGACTCTGCATCGGTACTTACTTGTAGGTACCACTAAAAAATCACTTCATAAACACAACGGCTCTTTTTAGAGCCCCCTAATATCTAAACACTTAAATCTGAATTTTCTTTCTTTCTTTTTTTTTTTTCTGCTGTACGCGTACGGTAAGCTTACCGTACGCGCACTCCGCGATTTTTTTTAAAAATTAATAAATGTATTTTTCGTACTTTTGTGTCCTTCTTTGACCCCCTTTCAAATGTTATGGGGTCTGTAATTCTCTTCCTTGCCCCCTTTTCACGTTATCTCCCTTTTTTTTTCTGTGTGAAACACACGAAATGGCGGCCGACACTTCCTGATTTCGTCCGATTCGAATGTTTACAGTCATGTGACAACCAATCAGATTTAAGCTCGCGCACGGCACCGTACGCGTACGGTAAGCTTACCATAAGCGCACGGAGCGCGCTTACAGATATATATATTGCTTTAAATGCTATTTTCTCAGGAACTACTGAACAGATTTACACCAGACCTACAAAAGGCACATCCTTGACCTACGGACTACCTCTCTGCCAAATTACAAGTAATTCTGTTCAGCCGTTCGGGCTGTAGCTCGGACTAAATGTCCTATCGAAAAATGCATGGGGAAAACGCATTTTGGGACCCCCCCCTTTTTCTCAGCCCCTGCTTGACGTATCACCCCGAGACTTTCAGGGTAGGAACTGGACGGAGCGCCCCATTTGTTTTGAAAATTTCGCGAGGAATCTTCAACCGGCGCCAAAGTTATTCAAAATAGAATTTTGAGATTTCCTATGGAAACTCGGTCCTAACTATAACTATCTACTGGCGACCGCCAGTAGATAATATATATATATATATATATATATATATATATGCAAAAAACAAGGTAGTCCCAATTGAGCAGCACTCGAAGAGACGACGGAGGTTACCAGCCTCAGTAACAGGTATGGGCAAAGTTCATGCAGCAGGTTGGTTGAAAGCAGCCTTGCGCGATGCCTGACGCGTTTCGCTGATTAGCTTTCTCAAAGGCTTTTGGCGGAAGGTAAACGTGCTGCGGTGCGCCTACTCCCTCATATATTGACCCGCAATGACACGCCCCTGGATGGGGCAGCTGCAATCAGACTGTGCTGTAGGCATTATGGGGGATGTAGTGCGATTTATTTTCACCTTAAAAATAGAGATGCACTTAATAACTGCTCAGGATGAAGTCCTCAGTGAACCCCCGCTACAGTGACCTGTCCTTAATCCTGTGCCGCTCCTCCGTATTAAGGCCAGTGTATCCGACCTCACGGCCCCCTTTGATCTGGGGTGGTGCTTCCTCGACGGCCGGGCCGCCGTCTTTAGATGCAAAAAACAAGGTAGTCCCAATTGAGCAGCACTCGAAGAGACGACGGAGGTTACCAGCCTCAGTAACAGGTATGGGCAAAGTTCATGCAGCAGGTTGGTTGAAAGCAGCCTTGCGCGATGCCTGACGCGTTTCGCTGATTAGCTTTCTCAAAGGCTTTTGGCGGAAGGTAAACGTGCTGCGGTGCGCCTACTCCCTCATATATTGACCCGCAATGACACGCCCCTGGATGGGGCAGCTGCAATCAGACTGTGCTGTAGGCATTATGGGGGATGTAGTGCGATTTATTTTCACCTTAAAAATAGAGATGCACTTAATAACTGCTCAGGATGAAGTCCTCAGTGAACCCCCGCTACAGTGACCTGTCCTTAATCCTGCGCCGCTCCTCCGTATTAAGGCCAGTGTATCCGACCTCACGGCCCCCTTTGATCTGGGGTGGTGCTGCCTCGACGGCCGGGCCGCCGTCTTTAGATGCAAAAAACAAGGTAGTCCCAATTGAGCAGCACTCGAAGAGACGACGGAGGTTACCAGCCTCAGTAACAGGTATGGGCAAAGTTCATGCAGCAGGTTGGTTGAAAGCAGCCTTGCGCGATGCCTGACGCGTTTCGCTGATTAGCTTTCTCAAAGGCTTTTGGCGGAAGGTAAACGTGCTGCGGTGCGCCTACTCCCTCATATATTGACCCGCAATGACACGCCCCTGGATGGGGCAGCTGCAATCAGACTGTGCTGTAGGCATTATGGGGGATGTAGTGCGATTTATTTTCACCTTAAAAATAGAGATGCACTTAATAACTGCTCAGGATGAAGTCCTCAGTGAACCCCCGCTACAGTGACCTGTCCTTAATCCTGCGCCGCTCCTCCGTATTAAGGCCAGTGTATCCGACCTCACGGCCCCCTTTGATCTGGGGTGGTGCTTCCTCGACGGCCGGGCCGCCGTCTTTAGATGCAAAAAACAAGGTAGTCCCAATTGAGCAGCACTCGAAGAGACGACGGAGGTTACCAGCCTCAGTAACAGGTATGGGCAAAGTTCATGCAGCAGGTTGGTTGAAAGCAGCCTTGCGCGATGCCTGACGCGTTTCGCTGATTAGCTTTCTCAAAGGCTTTTGGCGGAAGGTAAACGTGCTGCGGTGCGCCTACTCCCTCATATATTGACCCGCAATGACACGCCCCTGGATGGGGCAGCTGCAATCAGACTGTGCTGTAGGCATTATGGAGGATGTAGTGCGATTTATTTTCACCTTAAAAATAGAGATGCACTTAATAACTGCTCAGGATGAAGTCCTCAGTGAACCCCCGCTACAGTGACCTGTCCTTAATCCTGCGCCGCTCCTCCGTATTAAGGCCAGTGTATCCGACCTCACGGCCCCCTTTGATCTGGGGTGGTGCTTCCTCGACGGCCGAGCCGCCGTCTTTAGATGCAAAAAACAAGGTAGTCCTGGGATACCATTGTTGATTGAATATATATATATATATATATATATATATATATATATATATATATATATATTCACTGAAAAAACCATAGGTTTCACACATGTTATAGTTAGCTGGACATTTCACTCGTAAAAAAACAATGAAATTCCCCCGTTATAGTTAGTGCAGGCAACTATAACTCACGCGACCGCAATCCTCTGCTGATGATGTCAGATATTACATCACTGATGACATATGTGTCTTTATGAAAAATAAATATTTGTAATATATGTATAGCTAAAGATTAATGGAAGAAGACATGGGTAAATAGGTGTCTAAATACAGTGATGTAATATCTGACGTCATCAGCAGAGGATTGCGGTCGCGTGAGTTATAGTTGCCTGCACTAACTATAACGGGGGAATTTCATTGGTTTTTTACGAGTGAAATGTCCAGCTAACTATAACATGTGTGAAACCTATGGTTTTTTCAGTGAATTTGCAAGGTTTTTTAAATGCTAATTCCTAACTATAACGTGTGTGAAACCTATGTTTTTTTCAGTGAATATATATATATATATATACACATATAAACATATAAATATAATCTGCATATCTATATAAATATAAATGCATGCAAACATATACATATACATATATGCATACATATGCATGGTATGTACATGAAAATTTGAAAACCTCTAATACAAGCAAAGCTAAAAAGCCACCTAATTACAAACAGAATTGCTTTAACTTAAACGAGGGCGAGACCTATTGCATTTTCAATGCTTGTTTACTTTGATTCCATCAAGAAGGCATTCAGATGTGTCACACATTTTCCATTAATTCTGAATGGTAGCACTCTAGTTGCTCATTAGATCACTGTAGTAAAGCTACTGCTCACCAGGGACGTCTGCTGCTGGTATTCAAAGTGCATGTTTCAGTCTGCATGTCAGAATTTTTTAATGAAATGGAAGAGGAATAGAGAAGTCAAAATGTGCCCTAATTTTTCTTTTTTCCGCACTAATCATAATTTCTATGGCAAAATGAACCTCCTCATTGTGTTCCTTTTAAATTAAACTACTCACTCTCTACTACTAACTCACTACTACTTTCTACTACTCACTCTCTACTACTACTCTCTACTACTCACTCTCTACTACTCACTCTTTACTACTCTCTACTATTCACTCTACTGCTCTCTACTACTCTCTACCACTCACTCTCTACTACTCTACTACTCACTCTCTACTACTCTCTACTACTCTCTCTCTACTACTCCCTCTCTACTACTCACTCTACTACTCTCTACTACTCACTCTCTACTACTCACTCTCTACTACTCACTCTCAACTACTCACTCTCTACTACTCTCTCTACGACTCACTCTCTACTACTCTCTACTACTCACTCTACTACTCTCTACTACTCTCTACCACTCACTCTCTACTACTCTACTACTCACTCTCTACTACTCTCTACTACTCTCTCTCTACTACTCACTCTCTACTACTCACTCTACTACTCTCTACTACTCTCTCTCTACTACTCACTCTCCACTACTCACTCTCTACTACTCGCTCTCTACTACTCTCGACTACTCACTCTACTACTCACTCTCTACTACTCTCTACTACTCTCTCTGCTACTCACTCTCTGCTACTCACTCTCTACTACTCTACTACTCTCTACTACTCTCTCTACTACTCACTATCTACTACTCATTCTCTACTACTCTCACTCTACTACACACTCTCTACTACTTGCTCTCTACTACTCACTCTACTACTCACTCTACTACTCACTCTCTACTACTCCCTAATACTCACTCTACTACTCACTCTCTACTACTCTCTACTACTCACTCTCTACTACTCCACTACTCTCTACTAATCACTCTCTACTACTCACTCTGTACTACTCTCTACTACTCACTCTCTACTACTCACTCTCTACTACTCTCTACTACTCACTCTCTACTACTCTCTCTCTACTACTCTCTACTACTCACTCTACTACTCATTCTCTACTACTCTCTCTCTGCTACTCAGTCTCCACTACTCACTCTCTACTACTCTCTACTACTCACTCTCTAATACTCACTCTCTACTACTCTCTACTACTCACTCTCAACTACTCTCTACTACTCACTCTCTACTACTCACTCTACTACTCTCTCCTACTCACTCTCTGCTACTCTCTTTACTACTCTCTACTACTCTCTCTATACTCTCTACTCTCTATTACTCATCCTCTACCTCTCTACCTCTCTCTACCTCTCTCTCTACTACTCTCTACCTCTCTACCTCTACCTCTCTACCTCTACGTCTCTACCTCTACACCTCTATCTCTCTACCTCTCTACCTCTCTCTACACGCACACATATGCACATATATGCATATGCATTTATATATATGTATGTGTATATATATATATATATCCATTCAAAGAGGTGCCTGTGAAGGAAGGAGCCCACAGAACAGGTAGGTATCAGCCAAATTCTTTATTCGAAGCAACAGCGGGGAAACATGCATGGCGGCAACAAGTTCATCTTGCCTGACGCGTTTCGTGCATGGCACACTTCCTCAAAGGCAAACGGACTTGAGAAGCAGCAGCATGTCAATTTCAAACACCAGCGTTAAATATTGAAAGATCCCGCCCCAGTGGGCGTGGCCACCCTATGGCCCCATGGAACTTGTGGTGCTCGTATTCTTTCAGTGAGCTGACATGCCGATTGCTTCACTTATGTCCAAAATTAAAACCACAGTGGGTTTGCTCAGCCAGGCACTCTTTACTCGTTGTTGACAATGACCTTCGAACAAACAGCACTGTTCTCCACAACGAAGGCGTTGTTGGGCGTCTCCAATGGTGGGCTGCTCAACAGCCCCGGGGCTCCCTTCCGCGGCTCAGGCAGGCCGCTATACATCCATTCAAAGAGGTGCCTGTGAAGGAAGGAGCCCACAGAACAGGTAGGTATCAGCCAAATTCTTTATTCGAAGCAACAGCGGGGAAACATGCATGGCGGCAACAAGTTCATCTTGCCTGACGCGTTTTGTGCATGGCGCACTTCCTCAAAGGCAAACGGACTTGAGAAGCAGCAGCATGTCAATTTCAAACACCAGCGTTAAATATTGAAAGATCCCGCCCCAGTGGGCGTGGCCACCCTATGGCCCCATGGAACTTGTGGTGCTCGTATTCTTTCAGTGAGCTGACATGCCGATTGCTTCACTTACGTCCAAAATTAAAACCACAGTGGGTTTGCTCAGCCAGGCACTCTTTACTCGTTGTTGACAATGACCTTCGAACAAACAGCACTGTTCTCCACAACGAAGGCGTTGTTGGGCATCTCCAATGGTGGGCTGCTCAACAGCCCCGGGGCTCTCTTCCGCGGCTCAGGCAGGCCGCTATACATCCATTCAAAGAGGTGCCTGTGAAGGAAGGAGCCCACAGAACAGGTAGGTATCAGCCAAATTCTTTATTCGAAGCAACAGCGGGGAAACATGCATGGTGGCAACAAGTTCATCTTGCCTGACGCGTTTCGTGCATGTCGCACTTCCTCAAAGGCAAACGGACTTGAGAAGCAGCAGCATGTCAATTTCAAACACCAGCGTTAAATATTGAAAGATCCCGCCCCAGTGGGCGTGGCCACCCTATGGCCCCATGGAACTTGTGGTGCTCGTATTCTTTCAGTGAGCTGACATGCCGATTGCTTCACTTACGTCCATCTAATACCAATAGTTATTTCTTTAAAATACCGTCTGATATGTTTGTTTCAGAAGTATAATCACAATATTATATCTTAAATAACTCCAAAATACATCTGATTTCTTTTCCTTTAGACCAAATAGTAATTTTAAATTTTTTTTGGGAATAAATTTCCAACGGTAATCCAATAAAATTCTAAAGTTTAATTTGTCCAGATCTCACCGATTCTTTGTAACATTTTGGTTCACGAAAATTTTTTGAATAATTTATTAAGTCCACAATAGAATTGGTTACTTTTCCACATGGCCAAATAGTAATGTTTTAAAACATTTTTGAAAAAATTTCCAATGGCAGTCCAATAACATTCCAAAATTTAAAATGTGCAGAAGTTACCGATAATCTCTAAATTATTGGTTTTTCAAAGTTTCATTAAAAATTAAAAAAGTCCACATTACAATTGGTTATCTTTCCATTAGGCCAAATGATAATTTAAAAAATCTTTTTTTTACAAAATTGCAATGGTAATCCAGTAAAATGGTAAAATTGTTTTGTCCAGATCTTGCCAAGTCTCTCTAAAATTTAGGTTTCAGGAAGATTAGATAGGAATTTGCTAAATCAAAAGGCAAACGTTGTTTGAAAATCAATTGGGAATCATTACACAGTGTCCAGCCTTTTTCACATTTAAGATAAACTGTGTAATGTCCAGAAGTAACAGTAGGTCCATCATGGAAAACTATTGCAACAGTTAAAAAAGTTTTTCCTGAAATTGATAATTGCTGTCCTGTAAACTTCTTTATTAAAGTATCCAATTTTGAACCATCAGCTCTACATCGTTGCATCATTAAAATTACATACTGTCCGTATTCCTTTAAAATTAATGTTGAAAACATGTCAGAATTACACTCACCACATTTCATGCTATGATTAGCATCTTTAACTAATTTTGCAAAAGTGACTGTTTTACTCTCTGGCAATGTCAAATAAATAAACCTTTCATTATCAACAATAGAGCCACATATATTATAACAATTATCACAACTATGTTCCCATTTATAAGAGAGACCAAAAAAAATGTCAATGGGAACTCCTTCTTCTTCCACTACCTGAAGAAAATACATCAAAAATTCATGTGCATCTTGCTGTTCATTTTGAGAAAACTGTGTTCGTCCTGAACATACATCTAAAAGTTTTCTAATGTCAGTAGCACTTTCTATTTGAGTTTTTTCTTTACTCAGCTTTTGAAAAAGGAGACTCAGCTCTGAACAGAATCTTTTTCCCTGATTTACTATTATCTGCTCTTGCAAACTTTCCAGATAAAATGCAACATTCAGCACTACATTTGCGTAGCAGTTGACACCAGAGCTATTTTCAAAATGACATCCTACAACCTGTTCTTCATTTTCCTTTTTCTTTTTGCTTGCAATTACATCACTCCTCTTTTTTTTCCTCTTCTCTACATCTTCACTACAGATATTCTCATTTTTTCTTTTACGAGAAACTACACGTTTCTCCAACAGAGGATACTGACCTAAATGAGGAGCATAGCTTCTTCTTAATCTATTATACTCTTTTACACAGTTTGTATCAGCACTAACTTTTGACTCATCAAAGTCTATCATGAATAAACCTGATAATGTTTTGACTCGTGACAAAGCAACATATGCCATACCTTCTTTGAACACAGTTGAACCAATGTTCACAAATGCACAATCTACAGTCAATCCTTGAGACTTGTGAATAGTTACAGCATATGCTAGAGAAAACGGAAACTGCTTCCTACGTACATATAAGTCTTTCACAAGCATAAAACGAACTGTACAACGACAAATATCTTTAACTTCATCTATCTGATCAAATTTTATTTTTAAACATTCAACTCCTTCTTTTTTCTGGTAATTAATAAAACCCACAACTCTTCCCATCGCTCCATTAACTAAACCTTTCTCAACATCCAAATTTCTCCTTAAAAACACTCTACAGTTCATGCAAACATATAGATTTTTTTCTAATCCAGCTGTTTTGGAGATGTTCTTCTCTAGTGAGTCCAATTTATTTTTCAGTTTGCCTGTTACTGTGACAGTAATTCTTCCATCCTCAATTTTGTCCACTGCTTCCAATTTCCTGATCTCTTCCTTTTCCAATTTCAAAAGCTCCTCATTGAATATTGAGCATTCACGTAGAGTTGGCATTAAGCAGATGACACTTTTGTTTTCTGCAATGTTCTTGTATATCTTCTCTGCAACTATTTCTTCCTTTGGAAATAAATTATGTAGCAGCCGACTCTGTAATGCTTTTTTGCCAACTTCTGTCAGTAGTCCAATCCTGATATCTTTCAGAATACTTCCATATTCTTCATCGTTTGCTTGCCTCATATTAGTAGTAAGTTCCTTGTACTCAAAGAAGGACCAAATATTTGTATTTCCGATGCTTCCCAATGACTTCTTCGTGTCTTCATGTGTCACAGTATTAAACACTGGTTGTCCTTTAACTGGAGTAAGTTGCAAAAGATCTCCAAAAACTATGACGTGTTTTCCACCAAATAACATGTCATAGTCTGTCTTCAAAATTTGCTGCATTCTTAAATGCACAAAGGCAAGCATTAGGTTTGATACCATGCTCACCTCATCAATAATGAGAACTTGCATCTTCTTCAATACTCTTGAAACTTCCAAGGATGCTTCTCCAGTTAGCTTGTTGAATTGTATTTTGTTCTCATGCTCCACTGGTAACATTAGCAAACGATGTAAGGTGATTCCTTTTATGTTATATGCTGCTAACCCAGTTGGAGCAGTAACCACACAAGACAAAGTAGAATCCGTTTTTTGCTGTAGGTAGCTTCTGATGACTTTTATTAGGAAACTTTTTCCAGTTCCAGCTTGTCCGCTTACATACATCCTGATTGGATGAAATGATGTGCATGAGCACTCTTTTTTTACATGTAGAAATCCGTGATCAATTTTGTTTTTGATCTCTTCATAAATTTGTTGCTGCTCTTGATTCAGTTGTCTTTCCAAATTTTCTAAGTCTATAAATTCTTCTTGAGCTTGATTCATAGCCGTTTCCACTTCATTCATGGCTATTGATGCTTCATTTTCAATGATTGGTTGTCCTAGGGGATCTTGACTGTGTGTTCCTGAACTTTGGCTGTCCTGAGAACTGTCTCTAGCTATTTCTGCTGCAATTGTAGTTTCCTGTTCAATTTCTTCATTTAACATTTGCAGATAAGTTGTGAATGTATTGCATTGTATGCTGTCTTTGCAAGCATTAAATGAATCTTCATAGCTTTGAAATTCTCCCAGTAGTTCATCCTCTGTACGCCATGGTTTAAACAACTGTAAAAGAGCCAAGTAGTAAAATTCTTTCTTGTCAGTAGTGTCGCAACTCAGCTTCCGGTGATTTATCAAACTTCCTTTTGTTTGCTTCACCAAACATCCTTCTTCACCAACGACTTTATATTTTCCATTATTGATGTCTTCTGCGGCTTTCCTTGAATAAATGTAGTTCTGCAGCACTTCATAGAGACACATGTTCTCCAGATGTTGACTTCTCTTGGGATAATATGTGTCCAACATGTTTGTTTTCAATATATCTGTACTTTCTGGGTCATTCTCGACCAAATATTCAATTTCTCCTACAGATTTCAGTACCCGATTTCTCATTGCTGCAAGGCCTAAACTTGCCCAAATTATTCTTCTTGACTTCGAGTAGAGACTTGCAGAAGATAACCTATCTGAACATTCGTAGGATCCAATTTCTCGATGCGATAACATCTTCAAACTGAAACTGTACAGCTTCTTACTGACAGTCTTCTCGTGAGAAATCTCTTCCCACATTTCCTTCAATTCTGTTTTTTCTGATTTCGTAATGTAAGACATTACATATCGTGCAACAGCAATGGAATTGTCAGCTACATACTGTATATCCATGTTAGCGTTCCACATGGATAAAATGACTGGGTTGTAGTCATTTATATTTTTTGATTCTTCTTTTCTTTTAAGGTTGTAGGTATTCTTAGGTGATTTTCTTGTGATAGTATGTCTCACAGCTGACATAAAACTGTTTACTCTTCCATTTGAAAGAACAGGTCTAGGAAATCCAAATCGACATTTAGTGTAGTATTTTTCTTTGCTCTTGTATTTCCGTCGACAGTATTTTCCACACCGATGACTTTGGAAACGTAAAACTTGCTCCTTTAACTTGTTCTCTTCTGTGCTTTTTGGTATAGCACATGTTGCATATTCTTGAATGTAAGATAACACTGCTTCATCAGCATCTGTTCCAAACTTTGGGGCATCCTTGATCCACAACAGCATATGAATATGAGGAGCACCTCTTGCCTGGTACTCTTTTCTCCAAAAGAAATCCACTACTTCTCCAAGGGGTGGATTTTTTTTATTGCAGATGAAGGACATCATAGCCTCAAATCTATGATTGAAATATCTGCAAACATTAACCGGATCCAATGAGCACAGTTCTCCTGCTGTCTTGTATTCGATGTTTTTAATGTTTGAATTGGCCTCTCGTAGAAAATCCAGTAAATCATCCCAAGCGTACTCGGCACAGCTTAGGGTAAGGAACCATGTTGGTGTTCCTAAATTCCGTAACATGCATTTTAGTTCACCATGGCGTCGGTACCAATATTCATTTGTCCCACGCTGACAAGCCATCAGATTGATCAGTTGTGTTTCCAAATGATCATCTCGGTGCTGCACTTTCTCCATAAAATCCTTAGCAGACACATTTTGTAAATGTACTCCACTTTTTAAAATGTGATTTACTGCATAAGACAGTGCAGACAAGTCGCTTTCAAATAAAAGATGGAACAAATAAGGAATACTTTGTCGAAATCTGGGATCTTCAGCATATAGTCTTGTAGTCCGATACTCTGAAGCTGGAATCTGTTCTGGACGTTCATCGTATCGTCCTCCTTTTCCTTTAGGAAACAGCTGAGGAAAACATCGAGCTTCCAAGCTCTCCTCCCATACACTCACAGGAGTTCCTTTTGCTTTCTTCATCTGAAAGAGATCAATATTGTCTCCCATAACTTCTTTCGAATGAAGAGGATGTATGCTAAAATGTTCATAAATTTCTTCTTCCTTTGACTTGTCCACTTTTTCAATTTGTCCAGTTGGTGTTTCTGTGTCTTCTTGAAAATCTTCTTCTTCTTCTTCTTCTTCTATATAAATTGATTCATACCATTTGTTATTTTTTTTCAAATACAAATTTGCTCTTTGTACTTTCCGCACATCTACCAGCTCCTGCCAAATCTTCTTATTCTTTGTAGGTACACCATTAACCAGAATAATTAATGGTTCAGTTTCCAAAGTATCCGCATCAATAGTTTCCATATTTTTTTTCAAATCCAAGGGCAAATACACCACTCTACCTTTTAAACCTCTCAGTAAATCTGAAGGAGGTAATTTACCAGTTTTGGGCTCCATACGTACTATGGTCTGGAACGGATGAACACATTGAATGAGTATAGACTCATATGTATTTAATTCAGAAAGTTCAGCAGGAATAGCATCCAATTCTAAATTATTATGTACAGCTCTGGTCGGCATTCTATTTTCCTCTAACTTGTTGTAACAGTATTTACAAATACGCTGATCTTCACCCAATTCAAAACAATTTTCTAGAAATATATATGTGGCAAAATCCTTCCACTTATAATTATCTTCATTTTCACTCTTTCTGTAGAGATCAACATTCCTAGTTTGTTTTCTATAATGAGTTCTGCGGCAACAAATACAAGTAACATTTGGTCTTTCATTAGAGACTATTGCAAATTTTGTTATGTGATCATTAAATGTCTTACTTACAGAAGGTTCTACATTCTCTTCCACTTCTTCCTCATTTACTGTGTCCTTCTCTGCACTGTTTTGTTCAGGACCAAAGTAACAAAACTGAATTTCATCAACAACCTTCTCTACATCTGATACCGTTCCTCGGAACAGAGCCCTATTCAATTCATTTAACTTTATTGCTGGACTTTTGGCAAAATACAACCGTCTCACAAACTTTCTCATTCCAGTATGATGAACAGCCAGCATCCTAAAATGATGGAAAACACTATTGCACACTTTTCTAGATAGACAAGCCAGAGAATGACCCTGCAAACCAGTATTCTCTCTCACTCTGCATGGATCCAGACTTTGAAGCACCTTAATCTTCTGTTTTACACTTTTTTTTACTATATTCTCTTAGAAACTCTCGAAATTTGTCAATAGATTCCTGACGCACAGTGCAAATACTACTACAATTCCAAGTGTACACTGGGGCTTTAGGACGTCTCCCCATTGCCTCATCTGCCATCACTTGTACCTCATCTCTTGGAACCATTATCTCCTTCTCCATTATGCAACCATTTGTTACTTCGTATGAACGACCTCTGGTGTCAACTGCATGCAGCAAACTATTACTTTGAAAATAGCTCTCTTCATTAAAAAAAGGTTCACTACTTGAACTATGCATCCACTTTCCTAAAAACACTTTACAAAAGTTTGTTCTGTTCACTACTCTTTTCCTTTTGCTATGTGATTTCAGTACATTAACCATTTTGTCTAATGTACGCATCCTATTCAAAATTAATATGAATAGTTTCCTTTTTAATTCTAATGCCTTTGCTGCAATGGCTTCAATTTCTTTTTTTCTCTTGTAATATTTTGCCTTTTGCTTATATTTCTTCACATCCTTTATCAAATTGGACATAACACTTCTCTGAAACATTTTTCTACGTATCTCTTTAAACGCTGTTTTTCTGTTTATGTAAATCTTTTCAGTTGCAGAAGGTATATTTGCATTAACTAAATTCTCAATTTTTTCCTGTTCTCTTCCTTTTGTAACATTCTTTCCAGTACAGACATTTTGTACATTTTTCTTTGTTTTGAATATATTTTTAAGAAATTGTTTTTTCTGCTTACCAGAAGATTTTTTCTTTTTCCCAACATGAGCATCTTCTACTAACTTTGGTCCTCCAGTTGTCTTCAAATATAGTTTTTTTTTTAGCGTTTTTTGAACTCTGGATTTTGTAGGCATCTTAAATTTTGTTCACTGCTCTTCAGCAATACCTGAAAAAAACTAAAAAAAAAATCCTTTATTGTATTTAAATATATTACTACATTTCTTTTCACAATAGTCACAAAACGAAATTTCTTTGCCAATTTGAATGCACACAAACTGCTCTTTTTTTTGGGCAAGTGAAAATCACTTTTACAAACTGTCACATTATGAAACCACTTTTCAGATTTTTTAAAAAGCCCATGTCCAGAGTGCTACACTCCAGCAAGGGCAACCAGCCTTAGTGATGCTGAATGTATTTGCATTACAGACTGAAACCTGAAAACCCCACTCGCTTGTAAATACTGTGCATGACTATACATGGCAAGCACATGGGTGTGTGCTAAGACTCTGCTTCTTCCCCCAAAAATTCGCTCCCCCTTTCCATCTAATGCAACTGTGAAATCACCAGAGCAAGACGCAATAAATCTCTGCCTATAATTCCTCTCTGCACACAGAGTCATGTTTTCACATTAGTCCCAAAACGAAATTTCTTTGCCAATTTGAAAGCACACTTACTGCTCTTTTTTTTTTCGGGGCAAGTGAAAATCACTTTTTACAAGTGAAAATCACTTTTACAGACTGACACATTATGAAACCACTTTTTTTGATTTATTTAAATGCACATGTCCAAACTGTTTTTTCAGACCACCACCATGTGTATTCTCGGTGACTGCCTACACTCCAGCAAGGGCAACCAGCCTTAGTGATGCTGAATGTATTTGCATTACAGACTGAAACCTGAAAACCCCACTCGCTTGTAAATACTGTGCATGACTATACATGGCAAGCACATGGGTGTGTGCTAAGACTCTGCTTCTTCCCCCAAAAATTCGCTCCCCCTTTCCATCTAATGTAACTGTGAAATCACCAGAGCAATACGCAATAAATCTCTGCCTATAATTCCTCTCTGCACACAGAGTCATGTTTTCACATTAGTCCCAAAACTAAATTTCTTTGCCAATTTGAAAGTACACTTACTGCTCTTTTTTTTTTCGGGGCAAGTGAAACTCACTTTTTACAAGTGAAAATCACTTTTACAGACTGACACATTATGAAACCACTTTTTTTGATTTATTTAAATGCACATGTCCAAACTGTTTTTTCAGACCACCACCATGTGTATTCTCGGTGACTGCCTACACTCCAGCAAGGGCAACCAGCCTTAGTGATGCTGAATGTATTTGCATTACAGACTGAAACCTGAAAACCCCACTCGCTTGTAAATACTGTGCATGACTATACATGGCAAGCACATGGGTGTGTGCTAAGACTCTGCTTCTTCCCCCAAAAATTCGCTCCCCCTTTCCATCTAATGCAACTGTGAAATCACTAGAGCAAGACGCAATAAATCTGTGCCTATAATTCCTCTCTGCACACAGAGTCATGTTTTCACATTAGTCCCAAAACGAAATTTCTTTGCCAATTTGAAAGCACACTTACTGCTCTTTTTTTTTCGGCGCAAGTGAAAATCACTTTTACAGACTGACACATTATGAAACCACTTTTTTTTTTTTATTTAAATGCACATGTCCAAACTGTTTTTTCAGACCACCACCATGTGTATTCTCGGTGACTGCCTACACTCCAGCAAGGGCAACCAGCCTTAGTGATGCTGAATGTATTTGCATTACAGACTGAAACCTGAAAACCCCACTCGCTTGTAAATACTGTGCATGACTATACATGGCAAGCACATGGGTGTGTGCTAAGACTCTACTTCTTCCCCCAAAAATTCGCTCCCCCTTTCCATCTAATGCAACTGTGAAATCACCAGAGCAATACGCTTTAAATCTCTGCCTATAATTCCTCTCTGCACACAGAGTCATGTTTTCACATTAGTCCCAAAACTAAATTTCTTTGCCAATTTGAAAGCACACTTACTGCTCTTTTTTTTTTCGGCGCAAGTGAAAATCACTTTTACAGACTGACACATTATGAAACCACTTTTTTTGATTTATTTAAATGCACATGTCCAAACTGTTTTTTCAGACCACCACCATGTGTATTCTCGGTGACTGCCTACACTCCAGCAAGGGCAACCAGCCTTAGTGATGCTGAATGTATTTGCATTACAGACTGAAACCTGAAAACCCCACTCGCTTGTAAATACTGTGCATGACTATACATGGCAAGCACATGGGTGTGTGCTAAGACTCTACTTCTTCCCCCAAAAATTCGCTCCCCCTTTCCATCTAATGCAACTGTGAAATCACCAGAGCAATACGCTTTAAATCTCTGCCTATAATTCCTCTCTGCACACAGACTCATGTTTTCACATTAGTCCCAAAACTAAATTTCTTTGCCAATTTGAAAGCACACTTACTGCTCTTTTTTTTTTCGGGGCAAGTGAAAATCACTTTTTACAAGTGAAAATCACTTTTACAGACTGACACATTATGAAACCACTTTTTTTCTTTTTTTTAAATGCACATGTCCAAACTGTTTTTTCAGACCACCACCATGTGTATTCTCGGTGACTGCCTACACTCCAGCAAGGGCAACCAGCCTTAGTGATGCTGAATGTATTTGCATTACAGACTGAAACCTGAAAACCCCACTCGCTTGTAAATACTGTGCATGACTATACATGGCAAGCACATGGGTGTGTGCTAAGACTCTACTTCTTCCCCCAAAAATTCGCTCCCCCTTTCCATCTAATGCAACTGTGAAATCACCAGAGCAATACGCAATAAATCTCTGCCTATAATTCCTCTCTGCACACAGAGTCATGTTTTCACATTAGTCCCAAAACGAAATTTCTTTGCCAATTTGAAAGCACACTTACTGCTCTTTTTTTTTTCGGGGCAAGTGAAACTCACTTTTTACAAGTGAAAATCACTTTTACAGACTGACACATTATGAAACCACTTTTTTTGATTTATTTAAATGCACATGTCCAAACTGTTTTTTCAGACCACCACCATGTGTATTCTCGGTGACTGCCTACACTCCAGCAAGGGCAACCAGCCTTAGTGATGCTGAATGTATTTGCATTACAGACTGAAACCTGAAAACCCCACTCGCTTGTAAATACTGTGCATGACTATACATGGCAAGCACATGGGTGTGTGCTAAGACTCTGCTTCTTCCCCAAAAAATTCGCTCCCCCTTTCCATCTAATGTAACTGTGAAATCACCAGAGCAATACGCAATAAATCTCTGCCTGTAATTCCTATTTCCACACAGAGTCATGTTTTCACATTAGTCCCAAAACGAAATTTCTTTGCCAATTTGAAAGCACACTTACTGCTCTTTTTTTTTTCGGCGCAAGTGAAAATCACTTTTACAGACTGACACATTATGAAACCACTTTTTTTGATTTATTTAAATGCACATGTCCAAACTGTTTTTTCAGACCACCACCATGTGTATTCTCGGTGACTGCCTACACTCCAGCAAGGGCAACCAGCCTTAGTGATGCTGAATGTATTTGCATTACAGACTGAAACCTGAAAACCCCACTCGCTTGTAAATACTGTGCATGACTATACATGGCAAGCACATGGGTGTGTGCTAAGACTCTGCTTCTTCCCCCAAAAATTCGCTCCCCCTTTCCATCTAATGTAACTGTGAAATCACCAGAGCAATACGCAATAAATCTCTGCCTGTAATTCCTATTTCCACACAGAGTCATGTTTTCACATTAGTCCCAAAACGAAATTTCTTTGCCAATTTGAAAGCACACTTACTGCTCTTTTTTTTTTCAGCGCAAGTGAAAATCACTTTTACAGACTGACACATTATGAAACCACTTTTTTTGATTTATTTAAATGCACATGTCCAAACTGTTTTTTCAGACCACCACCATGTGTATTCTCGGTGACTGCCTACACTCCAGCAAGGGCAACCAGCCTTAGTGATGCTGAATGTATTTGCATTACAGACTGAAACCTGAAAACCCCACTCGCTTGTAAATACTGTGCATGACTATACATGGCAAGCACATGGGTGTGTGCTAAGACTCTACTTCTTCCCCCAAAAATTCGCTCCCCCTTTCCATCTAATGCAACTGTGAAATCACCAGAGCAATACGCTTTAAATCTCTGCCTATAATTCCTCTCTGCACACAGAGTCATGTTTTCACATTAGTCCCAAAACTAAATTTCTTTGCCAATTTGAAAGCACACTTACTGCTCTTTTTTTTTTCGGGGCAAGTGAAAATCACTTTTTACAAGTGAAAATCACTTTTACAGACTGACACATTATGAAACCACTTTTTTTCTTTTTTTTAAATGCACATGTCCAAACTGTTTTTTCAGACCACCACCATGTGTATTCTCGGTGACTGCCTACACTCCAGCAAGGGCAACCAGCCTTAGTGATGCTGAATGTATTTGCATTACAGACTGAAACCTGAAAACCCCACTCGCTTGTAAATACTGTGCATGACTATACATGGCAAGCACATGGGTGTGTGCTAAGACTCTGCTTCTTCCCCCAAAAATTCGCTCCCCCTTTCCATCTAATGCAACTGTGAAATCACCAGAGCAATACGCAATAAATCTCTGCCTATAATTCCTCTCTGCACACAGAGTCATGATTTCACATTAGTCCCAAAACGAAATTTCTTTGCCAATTTGAAAGCACACTTACTGCTCTTTTTTTTTTCGGGGCAAGTGAAAATCACTTTTACAGACTGACACATTATGAAACCACCATGTGTAACTACAACAAAAACAATTTCCATTTCTATTATTCATTTCTTAAGTTACCACATACATCCCCTCTCAAACTGTAAACTCACCTTTAAAATTAGTTAGTTGTGAAAGAAATGTGACACTCAAACAGCAGATTATCAGAGCCAGGATCTCTGTTGTGTTCACCTCTCTCCTCTCAGCAGAACCAGATAATGGCAAACTTTCCCTCTATTTTTCCACACATATACTTGTAAGTTTCAAATCTCAGTGCTTCCCCCTTTTTTTCAAATGTAATCACACATTTCTATTGGTTGAAAACCAACCCTTTTCCAAAAGTACCCTTCCCCCAACTTGACTTCTGCCTAGTACCCTTCCCCCAACTTGACTTCTGCCTGCTACCATAGCAACAGCTCATGGAACACTGCTGTGTTGAGTTAGGTCAGAAGTTCGCCAAACAATGTTTCAATTCCACAGAGCAAGAGTGCTTGACTTTTCAAACCTAACAGCAAATCCATAGTACTGTTCTTTGGTTACACATTTTTTTTTACCAATACAAAACATGCTTCTATTAATTTACACATACAGCCTAGTTTTTATTCTAGAATGGTATGAAACAGCCAATCAGTTCTTTTTGTTTTGAAAAAAATATGTATGCCTCCATTTCCAAACTGTCTTTCTTTTCATATTGCCATTCTACTGAAAGACACCTCCTGAGTGCATCCAGTTCTCCTTTGAAGATGTTCACAGTGTGGATTGTAGGGCACAGCTATGTCTTCTGGAGTGAAAAGTTTGCAGAGAAAACAGGTATGGTGAGAGACCTTGCTTTGCCAAATGTAGACATTAAATGGATTGGTCAGAGAGGGTTAAAGTGGCACCAATTGATGCCATTGGTGAAATCCTTCATTCAAATCCAACACCCTGACCTCATAATAGTGCACTGTGGTGGCAATGACCTAGGCACTTTGACTGGGGTATGTCTGGAAATGCTTATGAAGGACACCTTTGCACAACTGTTTACACTTTTCCCTAAAACTGCCTTTGTGTTTTCCAACATATGCCAAAGGCAAAAATGGAACTGGTCCAATCATTTCTGTCCACAGATTGACAAAGCAAGAAAGCACGTCAACAAATCTGTTTCTGCTTTCCTCCGTGACTATGGTATGGGTGCCATTTACCACAACAACTTGCGTTATGACATGCAAGACATTTATAGAGGAGATGGTGTGCACTTCAATGATGAAGGGAACAGAGTCTTCCTCTTGAACCTTAGACTCTGCATCGGTACTTACTTGTAGGTACCACTAAAAAAATGACTTCATAAACACAACAGCTCTTTTTAGAGCTCCCTAATATCTAAACTCTTAAATCTGCTTTTCATTTATTTATTTTTATTTTTTTTTACCGTACGCTTACCGTAAGCTTACCGTACGCGTACCCCGTGATTTTTTTTAAAATCAATAAATGTTTTTTTGTACTTTTCTGTCCTTCTTTGACCCCCTTACAAATGTTAGGGGGTCTGTAACTCTCCTCATTGCCCCCTTTCCTTGTTTTCACTCTTTTTTTTCAGAGTGAAATACACAAAATGGCGGCCGCCGCTTCCTGGTTTCGACCGATTCGAATGTTTACTAAGATCTAACAGCCAATCAGAATCGCGCTCGCGCACGCCACCGTACGCGTACCGTAAGCTTACCGTAAGCGTACGGTAAGCGTACCGTAAGCGGGCTCAGATATATATATTGATTTAAAGGCTATTTTCTCAGAATCTACTGAACAGATTTACACCAAACCTACAAAAGGCACTTCCTTGACCTAGGGACTACCTCTCTGCCAAATTTTGAGTAATTCTGTTCAGCCGTTCGGGCTGTAGCTCGTTCTAAAGGTCCTATGGAAAAATGCATGGGAAAAACGCGTTTTGGGACCCCCCTTTTATCTCAGCCCCCGCTTGACGGATCCCCCCGAGACTTTCAGGGTAGGAGCGGAGCGTAGCGCCCCACCTATTTTGAGAAATTCGCAAGGATTCATCGACCGGCGCCAAAGTTATTCAAAATAGAATGTTGCGGATTTCCTATGGAAAAGGGGTCCTAACTATAACTACCTACTGGCGACCGCCAGTAGGTAATATATATATATATATATATTCAATGAAAAAAACATAGGTTTCAGGCACGTTATAGTTAGGAATTAGCATTTAAAAAACCTTGGAAATTCACTGAAAAAACCATAGGTTTCAGGGCTGTTATAGTTAGTTGGACATTTCACTCGTACAAAACCTTTTAAATTCCCGATGGGCGGGACATTATCAGTATATTTAATTAAGCAAGATGTGCCGCTTTCTCCTCAAGCAGCCGTGTCAGTGAGCAAGGGTGATGATGCCTGAAACGTTTGACGGATTGGTGGCTGTTTTACTAAGCTGTGCTGTACGAGACTTGTTGAAGTGCTGCCTACGAATAAATCAGTTTTACAAGCACGCCGGTGTGAGGCCTTCAAATGTTGGGTGCTTCTTTTGGTGGATTTATTACGGCCAGCGCCAGGTCGGGAAGGCCCCCACCGCGGAAGTGCGGGTCCGGTTGCTGTTACTAACGACGTGCTACGTTTCGTTAGGCATAAGTCAGCATGCCAACAGCTTCGTAAGTTACCCAGCGACCCACTGTGGTCTTTAAAAACTTTTAGAAGGAGCTGGTAGAGCGGCACCCCAAATGGATTGATTGTGATAGAAACTTTAAGAACCATAATGCACTTTGCGTAAACGCCCGATGGGCGGGACATTATCAGCATATTTAATTAAGCAAGATGTGCCGCTTTCTCCTCAAGCAGCCGTGTCAGTGAGCAAGGGCGATGATGCCTGAAACGTTTGACGGATTGGTGGCTGTTTTACTAAGCTGTGCTGTACGAGACTTGTTGAAGTGCTGCCTACGAATAAATCAGTTTTACAAGCACGCCGGTGTGAGGCCTTCAAATGTTGGGTGCTTCTTTTGGTGGATATATACATATATATATATATATTTTTTTTATAGCTCCGTGGGGGTCCAATGATTTGAGCCGTACTCAAAACCACAGACGCTTTTTTCCCCATGTAAGCATTTATTGGCGCGAGCTGAAACACACTCCAGTCCTTTACAAGCAGTTAGCTGCCACCTGACGCGTTTCGAGATTTACTCTTCTTCAAAGGCAGTCGCGGTTAAAAAGGAACATGAGGCTGCAGCGTCCTAAATAGCACTATCGTGCGCCGTGTTTGGGCCGCTCGAAATGAGGCAGCACGTTGCATTATGGATTATGCAGTCTTTTACTTTCCTTAGATGGATGTCCTTTTGTAATCCCTGCTGAAATAAAGCTTGCAATGAGCCCCAGAGTGCCTTCCAACTCCAATCCAAACGTCTGTGTTCCACTCTGACTCCTGTAACATCGGGCTCTGTGGCCCCCTGCTTCTAGGGTAGTGCTGGCTCGACGCGAGGACAGCCGCCTAATAATTATAGCTCCGTGGGGGACCAACAATTTGAGCCGGACTCAAAACCACAGACGCTTTTTTCCCCATGAAAGCATTTATTGGTGTGAGCTGAAACACACGCCAGTCCTTTACAAGCAGTTAGCCGCCACCTGACGCGTTTCGAGATTTACTCTTCTTGAAAGGTAGTCGCGGTTAAAAAGGAACATGAGGATGCAGTGTCCTAAATAGCACTATCGTGCGCCCTGATTGGGCTGCTCGAAATGAGGCAACACGTTGCATTATGGATTATGCAGTCTTTTACTTTCCTTAGATGGATGTCCTTTTGCAATCCCTGCTGAAATAAAGCTTGCAATGAGCCCCAGAGTGCCTTCCAACTCCAATCCAAAAGTCTGTGTTCTACTCTGAGTCCCTTAACATCGGGCTCTGTGGTTTGGAGAGGTTTTCTACTTTCGCAATCTTCACTAAGATAAGGGTCTGGAACATGTAGTGTGGGAGTGCGAGGAGAATGTGTAAGAAATCCTTTGCCTTTGAATGCTTGCAGGAGCTTGGCAAGCAACAGTAAGTTTCCTTGCTGTAGAGGGTGTCTTTTCCAACCTTCTCGTTCATTGAGAATATTATATAAGCTGGGGTTTCTTGGCCCGTAAACCAGGTTCTCTTTTGAGAGGTTGACGCATGTGCTGCATTTCTCGGCTTGAGAAGTCTCTTGACCCCAGGACTATAATTTGGGAACCCCCAGTCTTGTGTGGGCTAAGATGAAGATATTACAGCTGGTGAAGTATTCTCTCTGATCATCAGCCTTGACATATATGGATATATATATATATATATTCACTTAAAAAACCAAAGGTTACAGGGACGTTATAGTTAGGAAATAGAATTTAAAAAGAGCTTAGAAATTCACTTAAAAAACAAAGGTTAAAGGGACATTATAGTTAGGGAATAGAATAAATAAAAAACATAGAAATTCACTGAAAAAACACAAAGGTTACAGCAACGTTACACTTAGGCTCAGATTTCACTCGTACAAAACCTGTGAAATTCAGCAGTTATAGTTACCTGAGCTAACTATAACTTAAGCACTAGCAATGCACTGCTTATGACTTCACATTTTACATCACTCATGACATGGTCCGTGACATCACTGATGACATCTCAAATGACATCACTGATGACATCATGCACAGAACCACTCAGGCACCCACTCACACCCCCATAGAACCTCTCATGCACCCACTCCCATTGCTACATAACCCCTCACATACCCATTTCATTTCAAGGAAAGAGTCTCTATCAAAGCACTCTGCATTTGAAATTAAATCTTGAATCAGAAATTTCCAGGCTGTCTCTTTTCCTTGATGAAATTCTATCATCCCAACAGATGTCTCAGGTCCTCAGGGACAGCATTTACTGTGGTCCCTAAGGTAAACAGAGCACATCTGGGTGGCTACGTTTTCAGGTACCTGATCGCTAAGCTTTGGAACTCCTTCCCTCTTGATCGGAGACTGGAACGCTCAGAAGTCACGTTTCTGAAAAAACTTAAAACCTGTTTTTTAGACAAATCAAAGTGAGTACTGTAGTATGCTGTGGGACCCTTGCGGAATACTAGCACGGGGACACTTCAAATGGAGTAACCATGTGCTTTATAATGATGTATAGCATAACATAACATTCACAGACCCATATCAGTACTCACACAGCCACTCACTCATACAGCCACCTCACATCGACTAGCTCACCCATATAGCTACTAATGCACCCATTCACTCACACATATAGCCACTCACACATCCTGTCCTACAGGCATACAGACACTTACACACACCCTCATACACCCTTACAGCCACTCACACACCCACACAATCACCCATACATGAACTCACATAGCCACTCACTCACCCATGCAGGTACTCACATGCCCACACACTCACCCATACAGCCACTCACACTGTCACTCACTCACCAATACAGCTACTCACACACCTGCTCACCCATACAGCCACTCACTCACCCAAACAATCACACACACACACAGAACCACTTACATACCCATTCACACATCCCCACAACTGCTCACACACCCACTCACTCTCCAATACAGCCACTCACACCCACTAATTTACCTAGAAACGTGCTCAACCAGCTATCCACTGCTGATGACGTCACATATGACATCACTCATGACATGGTCAGTGACATCTCTCATGACATCACTGATGACATCTCAAATGACATCACTGATGACATCACTGATGACATCATCCAGTGAATATGTGTCTTTCTGAAAAATAAATATTTTTTATATATGTATATCTAAAGGTTAATGGAAGAATAAATGGGTAAATAAGTGTCTAAATGGATGTTTTTTTTTGTAAAATTAATTGTATAACTGACTTATTAACAGTATCTTAGTGAATACAGTGATGTAATATGTGACGTCATCAGCAGTGGATTGCGGTCACGCGAGTTATAGTTAGCTGAACTAACTATAACGGGGGAATTTCAATGGTTTTGTACGAGTGAAATGTCCAGCTAACTATAACATGTGTGAAACCTATGGTTTTTTCAGTGAATTTGCAAGGTTTTTTAAATGCTAATTCCTAACTATAACGTGTGTGAAACCTATGGTTTTTTCAGTGAATTTGCAAGGTTTTTTAAATGCTAATTCCTAACTATTACGTGTGTGAAACCTATGGTTTTTTAAGTGAATTTGCAAGGTTTTTTAAATGCTAATTTCTAACTATAACGTGTGTGAAACCTATGTTTTTTTTAGTGAATTTGTAAGGTTTTTTAAATGCTAATTTATGTATGTATTATTATATTTTTTATATATTTATTTTACAATAAACTACCTATGTATATAGTTATAGATTGACTGTATCCTGTAATATGGAATGGCTCAGCTCTTTTTTTTTTATTTGGATAAAGTTGAACAGCATAGTTAATATCTTCTATAAACTTATAAACAGTTTAAAATGTTTTTTTTTTTAAGGGTTTTTCACGGTGCGCGCACCGTGCGTGCACCGCGCGCGCACCCCGTGATTTTTTGAAAAAAAAAAGTGTTTTTTTCACCCTTCGGGGTCCTTCAGGGACCCCCTGACAAAGGCTAGGGGGTCAGGAACTCTCTACCCTGCCCCCTTTTCACGTTCTCCACCTTTCTTTTTCACTGTCACACACAAAATGGCGTCCGACACTTCCTGATTTCGACCGATTGGAATTTTGACTGACATCTAACCACCAATCAGAATTACGCTCGCGGACATTTGGTGCACGCCCCGTGCACGCACCATGCGTGCACGGTGCGCGCATATAGATATTTATGTACTTTTAACTGCAATTTTCTCAGGAACTACTGAACAGATTGACACCATATATGCAAAAGGCACATGCCTGACCTGAGGACTACCTCTTTGCCAAATTTCAAGTAATTCTGTTCAGCCGTTCGGGCTGTACCTTCGACTAAAGGTCCTATGGGAAAATGCATAGGGAAAACGCGTTTTGGGACCCCGCTTGATGAATCACCCCGAGACTTTCAGGGTAGGAGCTGAGTGGAGCACCCCATTAGTTTTGAAAATTTCACAAAGATAAGTCAACCGGCGCCAAAGTTATTCAAAATAGAATTTTCAGATTTCCTATGGGAACTCGGTCCTAACTATAACTATCTACTGGCGACCGCCAGTAGATAATATATATATATATATATATATATATATATATATATTCAATAAAAAAACATAGGTTTCAGGCACGTTATAGTTAGGAATTAGCATTTAAAAAACCTTGGAAATTCACTGAAAAAACCATAGGTTTCAGGGCTGTTATAGTTAGTTGGACATTTCACTCGTACAAAACCTTTTAAATTCCCCCGTTATAGTTAGTTCAGCTAACTATAACTTGCACGCCCGCAATGCACTGCTGATGACGTCACATATTACATCACTCATGACATGGTCAGTGACATCACTCATGACATCACTCTTGACAACTCAGTCGGATCCGCGGATCCGTCGCGCATTTTGCTGATTTAAAAAAAAAAACATATATATATTTTGTGGCACTGGGGGTCCTTGTGGGACCCCCTAAGCAGGCCTCTGGGGTCAGGGTGTTTCTACCCTGCCCCCTTTCCTCTTTTTTCGTGTTTGTTTGACTTATTTCTTGTGCCTCGGTTCTACCGAGGCACAAGATGGCTGCCAACACTTCCTGCTTTGGAGTGTTGCCAGCCAATTAGCATTCAGCTCGTGATCGGGAAGGTGCGCAGATCCTGCGCGGCCATAGATATCGAAACTTTTTTAATTTTGATTTTCTCAGCAACTACTGAACAGATTTACACCATCTAACAAAAAGGGATCTTTCTGAACCAAAGGCTACCTTTTTGCCAAATTTGGCGTAATTCCGTTCAGCAGTTCGGGCTGTAGCCGTGTCTAAAGTTTCCTATAGGAAATTGCATGGGGAAAACACTTTTTGGGACCCCCTTTTTTCTCAGCCCCTGCTTGATGAATCACCCCGAAACTTTCAAGATAGGAGCGGACCAGAGCATCCCACGAGTTTTGAAAATTTAGCGAAGATTCGTCAACCGGTGCCAGAGTTATTGGGAATAGAATGTTGCGAATTTCCTATGGAAAACAGGTCCTAACTATAACTACCTACTGGCAACCGCCAGTAGGTGATATATATATAGTTATTTCTACATGTGTTTTTGTCTGTGTGCTGAGTGACCAGCCTGTGAAATGTTTCTGTTCTTAACTATATATATATATTCACTGAATAAACCATAGGTTTCTGGAACGTTATAGTTAGTTGGACATTTCACTTGTATAAAACCATAGAAATTCCGGCGTTATAGTTAGTTCAGCTAACTATAACTCCAGCCCCCGCTGTGCACTGCTGATGATGTCACATATTACATCATTCATGACATGGTCAGTGACATCACTGATGACATCACTGATGACATCATCCAGTGACTGTGTGTTTCTGTAAAGTTTAAATTTGTTTTATATATATACCAAGCTGTATTGAAGAATGAGTGGGTGTATAAGTGTCTGTATGGAGGATTTAGTAGGTACGTGACTGACTGTATAAGTGAGTGATTAAATGTGTCTTACTGAATGTATAGGTTACTGAGTGAAAGTCTGTATCAGTCTGTCTGTTGTTGTGTAAGCTGCTGCATGGGTTGTTAGTAGTTGCATGAGTGTCTATATGGGTTATTGATTGCTTGCCTCAGTATTTGTATGGCTGCCTGAGTGTGTGTGTGGGTGGGTGGGAGGTGTGTGACTCTGTGCATAGATGTGTGAGTGGTTGATTCACTGGGTGTATGGGTTCAAGAGTGCATGTGGAAACAGCTGTATGGGTGGGTGAGTGTGTGTATGGATGTGTTGGTGAGTGATTGGATGTCTCAGTGGTACATGTGCAAGTAACTACATATGTAAAAGGCAGTATATGTGAGTGATGGTGCATATAAATAACTATATGTGAGAGTCAGTAATTGTGAGAAGGGCTGCATGGATGAGTGTGTATTTGTATCAGTGAGTCTATAAGAGTGTAATTATGTGTTAGTATCTGTATGAATAAGTGAGGTGGTGTCTGTATAACTGTATAGGTGAGTAAATCGAAGTATGATTGATTCTTTGCATGACTGACTAGGTGTGTGAGTAACTCTGGATATGTGGCAGTGTGTGAGTGTCTGTATAGGTGTATGAGTACATATGATAGTGTTATATTGATGAGTGACTGCATGTATGAGTAACTGTATGGGTGAATGAGTGGATGTGTGTGTATACCTAGGAATCGGTCAGTGCGTATTTAGTAACTGGTATTGATGTGTCTATTTTTTCAAAAATGGTAGTCTGTATTTTATAGTGGGTGTATCAAAGGTTATATTCAGGTGTGAGGAGGTGCATCAGAGTTTCACGTGGATAATGTCATCAGTGATGTCATCAGTGATGTCATTTGACATGTCATCAGTGATGTCATCAGTGATGTCACTGACCATGTCATGAATGATGTAATATGTGACATAATCAACAGTGCATTGCGGGGGTGCGAGTTATACTTAGCTGAACTAATTATAACGCCGGAATTTCTATGGTTTTATACAAGTGAAATGTCCAACTAACTATAACGTTCCTGAAACCTATGGATTTTCAGCGAATTTCTATGGTTTTTTAAATGCTAATTTCTAACTATAACATGCCTGAAACCTATGGTTTTTTCAATGAATTTCTATAGTTTTTTAAATGCTAATTTCTAACTATAACGTGCTTGAAACCTATGGTTTTTTTAGTGAATTTCAAAGGTTTTTTAAATGAAAATGTGTAAGTCTAATGTACCTCAATCTTATGTTTTTTTTATTTTCTATATATATATATATATATATATATATATATCACCTGACCTCGTGACACCTCCTACTGCTTTGCGCAACAAAGACGAGTGCAGACCTCCAACGGTGCAAATATGATTTATTTCAGTCTCTTGCCATAACGCGTTTCGGCCGTACAAGCGGCCTTGATCACATGACGGCGCTCAGCATAACATCCCGCTATTTAAAGTGCTAGTGCATATCACAGTCAATGAACATAGAAAAAATACTTCAGGTCATTGCAAAAAATATATCTGCTTAAATGCTTGTAGATGTTATTAGTTAACAGCTCAGCATTTTATACATTTGTAACATGGGATATGTCCACATTTATTAAAATATAAATATTTTTTGTAAACATACGATCCAGTGCTGTAAAAATCTCAAAATTACGGCTTAAATCCAAGTTGACCCAAATTATACAGTTCATGAATACTGTTTTAGGTGAAAAAATGTAAAAACTACTAAAAGTGCTCCCTGAACGTGGAAATGAAAATATATCATCGTATATTCTCTAAACAAGTGAAAAAGAATTATATATATATATAATATAAAAATATATCATAGTCATATCAAATCCCTAATACCCTGCTATATATGTCACTTACTATTCATCTATCAGCTTTACCGTATGGTTCATATTAGACCATTACTCAGTGGGATTAATTCACTACAGTGCATTTTCCATTCATAGCTAATGCCTTTTATACACCTCAGTAAATTTTATACGATCTCAAATTGCTTTCTTCAATAAATAATTAAAGTGACATTGTGCAACAGTACTTCGGATTAAAGTGACTAATGCCATTAAGGTGCAAATGTATAAAGATCTGAAATTCAAGTTTTCACAGGTGTGCAAACGGGCGCAATATATTGTTGGATTCATTAAGTTAAACCAATATCTCGAGATTAACCTAATTTCATGGAAGTTACAGACGATACCTTGAGAGACAATATTGATAACAATTATAAAGAAACCCTGTTTAAAATGACCGGAGATAAGACACAAAGATAAAAACTACCCTATGTCTAAAAAGCCACTCATTAAAAACTAGGCAGCCCACAAAAAATTGTGTATATTGTTTATTGGATAGTTCCAGATTACAATAAAAAGTGATATAGTTCAGCCTCTATTCATTAGTTACATAAAAACAATATCAT
Organism: Triturus cristatus; assembly: GCF_964204655.1. Taxonomy (NCBI): domain Eukaryota; kingdom Metazoa; phylum Chordata; class Amphibia; order Caudata; family Salamandridae; genus Triturus; species Triturus cristatus. The sequence continues at coordinate 1,153,171,056 of NC_140579.1, forward strand.
TTCTTTAAATTCATCATACTTGTTGTTGACATATCTGCAGTTATATGCTAGAAAAGACTAAAATTGCTGATCATAGATAGGTATGAAGGTCTTCCGTTATATTGAGCCCTCCCGGAGACTTGGAATCAAACTCCAATATATAATTGGTCTCCAAGCGTCACAATTTAGCTTCCCTATCCCCCCTCTTTTTGTCATGGGGATGGCTTCAATAGCAAAATAACGCAGATGTTGTGGGTTGCTATCATGAACCGACTGAAAATGCCTTGCAACAGGGTAACTCAGGTCTTTATTAATTATTGCCCTTATGTGTTGCAAAATACGTTTATGGACTGCCAGTTTGGTACTGCCTATATACTTCAATTGACAGTCACATTCCAAGACATAAACACAGTATTCTGTCTTACATGTTAGATGTTGTTTAATTTACTTAACTGTTTTGGAAAAAGCAGTTGTATAAGTTTTTGCATTAATCCCATACTCATATGTTTTTCAAAATGAGATTGAAGGGTTAGAGGGCATCAGGTCACCTATCACGGGATCATCCTGGATAAAGTGCCAATTACGTCTTATGATGCTCCTCAGTTCTTTCTCCTGTTTAGAGTATGTTAAAATAAGCCTTACTGGTTGTGTATTCTGTTCTACAGCTAACTGTGATGATTTGGACTTGTAGACAAGGAGGTCCTCCCTTGCCCTCGCTTGAGATTTTCTCATAGCGGCATCCACTATTTCAGTGCTGTAGCCCCGGCTAGAAATCTGGCACGGCTTTCCATTTGCTTAATCCTCACATCCTCTGGATTACTACAGATGCAACGGATACGGAGCATCTCCCCGTAGGGAATACTCCTAATTAAATGTGAAGGATGTGCACTTGACGCGTGTAAAAGTGTATTACCTGCAGTCGGTTTTCTAAAAAGGGTAGTAGTTAAGACATTATTTTCTGCTAAAATTTGAACATCTAAGAAGGTCACTGAGTGCCTACTTATGGTAAAAGTGAATTTAAGATTAAAATCATGTGATTAATTTCATCTATAAATTCCAAGGCACTTTCCTCACTTCCTCGCCACACAATAAAAAGATCGTCAATAAAACGCATCCAGGAAACAATATTTGTAGTGTATACTTGTTCATATTTTCGCATGAAGACCAGTTCTTCCCACCAGCCCATGAACAAGCAGGCATAGCTGGGGGAAAAACTGCCCCCCATCGCGACACCCTGAATCTGTTGGTAAAACTGGCCATTAAAAAGGAATACATTGTTTTCTAAGCTAAAAAGCAACATGTCTAACAACATTCGAGTATGTTGTGCATACATCATAGACCTTGTGCTAAGAAAATACTCCACAGCTCTCAGTCCATCCTGATTTCTAATACAGGTGTAAAGAGAACATACATCCAATGTAACAAGTAACAAATCAGAGTCCCAAGACAAATCTTTGATTTTGTTTAAAAAGTCACTTGTATCCTGAACATATGATTTTAGTTGCTTCATGTGCACCTGCAAAAAATAGTCAATGTACCTGTAGAGGTTTTCCAATGGCCCATCACACGCTGCGATGATCGGCCTGCCTGGCGGTGAATCCATGGTTTTGTGGACTTTTGGTATGAAATAAATATATGGCACCAGCGGATGTTCTTTCTTAGTAAATTTATTCATCCCAACTCAAAAGTCCTAAACTCTTCCAGGCCAGCAAATTCTTAAACAGAGAGTCCTGGTATATATAAAAAAATTGTGAATAATTTTTAGGTAGGAAAACTATAGTCAATCTTTTTTTTTTTAAAAATAATATACAGAAGTCGTGCACGCTTCGTGCACCCTACACGACGGCTGCACGCATTCTAGTAGCCATTTTGAAAAGTCGTGCTGGGGTCGCGACTTCGGCGTAATTTGTAAAGTATGAAATATCTTTAATTTAATTATAAATAAAAGTTTTCCTTTAAGTGTTTGTCTAAATTTATGAATAAAAGTATTTTTAAAGTATTATTTTCAATATAATTTCGACGAAAAATTATTAGATTATTATTGGATTCGGAGGTTAGGTGTAACGCCCTGAACATCTCAGGATCGTTTAACAGACACGATAATGAGAACGCAACCACTTGTGAAGGTTTAGTTATTTTAATGAAGGCAAAAATAATACAAGGAATAAACAAAGGTTATAGTCACTGGAATCCTCCAGGCTAAGTACGTTACCAGCCCACAGCACGGATGGTCCTAACCGTCCTCTGCATATACGCCGATCCCGGCGTATGCCAACAGAGGGCAGAAATGAAATGGCCGACAATGCCAATCGGTAGGCTGTGAGGGGCACGAAGAGTGTTGGGGAGAATCGAGGAGTCAGGGAAACACCCAGCCGGGGTCTCTACCTGAAGGGAGCAGCCGCTCAACCTCTTCCTCAGACTGCACTGGGACGCGGAGTCACCTCCTGGTAATGCGTCACCGATACCCCAATCACAAGCAAAGAAGACTGAACCGAGAGCAGCCGCTCGATCGATCCTGTGGACTTCCGAGTCTGTAACGCGGCAAACACCTCCTGGTGTGCGTTACAGCTGGCAGTCCCTGTATCTCTGGTCGGGCTGGGAGTTACGACTCCAACCAGCAAAAGCGCCACTGCGCTTTGACTCAGCCGAGTCAAAAAGCGAAGCTCAATGGTTATCCGGTAGAGCTTCCGGGTCCTTCACAGGTGACGATGGGGCAAGACACGGCCCAGGGAGTAACGACTCGACCTACCTCCGTTCTTGCCTTACTGGAGCACCACTCCGGAACACTGCTCTTCACTAAGCAGGTACGTCGGTGTAAACACAATATCCGACAGCGTTGTACCTCCCGGTTCCTCCCTTTATAGGGCGTTGTTTTCCTTGAGTTATGTAACAGCTCTCCTGTTTACATAAGGGCGTGTTTTCCTTGAGTTATGTAACAGCTCTCCTGTTTACATAAGGGCGTGTTTTCCTTGAGTTATGTAACAGCTCTCCTTTTTACATAAGGGCGTGTTTTCCTTGAGTTATGTAACAGCTCTCCTGTTTTACATAAGGGCGTGTTTTCCTTGAGTTATGTAACAGCTCTCCTGTTTACATAACCTCTCAACCGCTAAGCATCCTGGGAGATGTAGTCCGTTTTCGCTGGTTACCGTTTTCCTCCCCTCGCATGACAGGAATTCTTGACATTAGGAGGGATGGCCATTTTGCTTGATCTGTTTTGCAAGATTTTTTGGTCTAGTCAGGTTGACACCCTCCTCCGGGTGAGATACGGCTTGGGGATTCTATTCAAAAGGTGAGGAATCCACAGGCAGAAGTATCCATCAGAAGAACAAGTTACTTACCTTCGGTAACGCTTTTTCTGGTGGATACAGTATCTGCCTGTGGATTCCTCTCTGTCCCACCCACCTCTCTGTTGTCCACCTGTTTCTACCAAAAAGATGCTATTACTGTTTGGCATGAATGTTTTTAATATGTCTTAATCACGCGTATGTTTTAATAGTGAGAAATGCTTGTTCTCTTGCTATTTCTTTATGCCTTTATTGGTTATGCAATTGATATATATATATATATATATATATATATATATATTCACAGAAAAAATCATAGGTTTCAGGGGTGTTATAGTTAGCTGCCCATAGAAAACCATAGAAATTCCTCCGTTATAGTTAGTTTTGCTAACTATAACTCACGCGCCCGCAATGCACTGCTGATGATGTCACATAATGCATCATTCATGACATGGTCAGTGACATCACTGATGACATCACTGATGACATCTCAAATTACATCACTGATGACATCACTGATGACATCATCCACTGAATGTGGTTTAGTTTGAAATTTAAATATGTATTATATATATACCAATCTGTATTGAAGATTGAGTGGATATATGACTGTCTGGATGGAGGATTTAGTAGCTGTCTGACTGTCTTTTTAAGTGAGTAATTAAAAGTGTCTCACTTAATACACGTATTAGTAACTAAACTATGTGAATGTGTGCAGCACTGTCTCTGTTGTTGTATAACATGCTGCATCAGTTGGTCACTAACTATATGAGTGTGTATATTAGTTATTAATTAGTTGGGTGAGTATTTGTATGGGACACTGAGTTTGTGTGTGGTTGGATGGGGTGTGTGTAACTCTATGCATAGATGTGTGAATGGTTGATTGACTAGGTGTATGGGTTTAAGAGTGCATGTGGAAACAGTTGTTTGGGTGACTGAGTGTATTTATTTGTGTGTTGGTGAGCGAATATATGTTTTAGTTGTACATCTTCAACAAAGTAAAAAAATAAAATGCATTGTATGTGAGAGTTGGTGTATATAAGTATGTGTAAGAGTCAGTGATTGTGAGAGTAACTATATGAATGAGTGTATAATTGTAATGGTGCTTTTTTAACATATTAACGATGAGTTACTATGTGTTTGAATAAATGAGGTGTTGTTGGATAATTGTGTAAGTGAGTAAATTTAAGTGCGATACATTTTTTTAATTAATTAATGACTGCATGTGTAGATGATTCTGTTGTTGAATGGGTAGTTGTGTGTGTAGACTTAGGAATCAGTGAGTGGGTATGTAGTAACTGGTATTGGTGTGTCAATGGTTTCAAATATGGTACTCTGTATTTTACAGTGAGTGATGAAAGATTATACTAGTGTATGATGAGGTGTATCAGATTGTCAAGTGGATGATGTCATCAGTGATGTCATTTGAGATGTCATCAGTGATGTCATCAGTGATGTCACTGACCATGTCATGAATGATGCAATATGTGACATCATCAGCAGTGCATTGCGGGCGCGTGAGTTATAGCTAGCAGAACTAACTATAACGGAGGAATTTCAATGGTTTTGTATGAGTGAAATGGGCATCTAACTATAACACCCCTGAAACCTATGGTTTTTTCTGTGAATTTCTAAGGTTTTTTTAAATGCTAATTTCTAACTATAACGTCTCTGAAACCTATGTTTTTTTCAGTGAATTTCAAAGGTTTTTTAAATGCTAACTTTTAAGTCTGATAGTAGTATATCTATTTTTTTGTACTGATTTTCTACAGTTTTTTAACTGTTTATTTATAAATATTTTATTCATTAAATGACATTATATATTTTTCTGAAAATTGCAACAAAAAAAAAATTTAATTAAAACTGAAATATTGATTAATTTTCTTGTTTTCATTTTTTATTTTAATATATTTATATTATTTCCTTTAAAAAAAATTCAAATTTTTTTCGGAGCTGCGCACTCAAAGTGTACACATCACGGTGGGTGCGCGCATTCTAGCCGCCATTTTAGAAAAGTCATGAAGGTTCCGCGTATGGTGTGCGACGGCTGCATGTTTTCCAGTTACATCATATACATTTAATATCACGTGATATGCGCGATTGGTATGCGATCAGTCTGTGACTCCTGCTCCCGCGCATTTGCGACACATGCGCATTACGGTACGAGATGTTTGCGCGGTTGCGGGTCCCGCGTGACATCATATACGTGCCGGGGCGCGCTGGGTGCGCGACTCCCGCAAAAAAAATGTATGTTCCAAAATGATATGTATGTGTCTTTAATATACATATTAAGGCAAGAGATTATGTAAGATATTCTTCAAAGTAATATATTTGTACTTATAATAAAATTATATTATTTTTAAATATATTTTCGCGAAGTCGGGTGCGTACATCGTGAGTGCAGAAAACCAGGTCAGCAGAGCTGCTGTAGAACCAGAGAACCAGGTCAGCAGAGCTGCTGTAGACCCAGAGAAACCAGGTCAGCAGAGCTGCTTTAGAGGGAGACAACCAGGTCAGCAGAGCTGCTTTAGAGCCAGAGAACCAGGCCAGCAGAGCTGCTTTAGAGCCAGAGAACCAGGTCAGCAGAGCTACTCTAGAGCCAGAGAACCAAATCAGCAGAGCTGCTTTAGAGCCATAGAACCAGGTCAGCAGAGCTGCTTTAGAGCCAGAGAACCAGGTCAGTAGAGCTGCTCTAGAGCCTAAGAACCAGGTCAACAGAGCTGCTCTAGAGCCAGAGAACCAGGTCTGCAGAGCTGCTGCAGAGCCAGATAAACCAGGTCAGTAGAGCTGCTTTAGAGGGAGAGAACCAGGTCAGCAGAGCTGCTCTAGAGCCAGAGAACCATGTCAGCAGAACTGCTTCAGAGCCATAGAACTGGGTCAGCGGAGCTGCTTTAGAGCCAGAGAACCAGGTCAGCAGAGCTGTTGTAGAGGCAGAGAACTAGATCAGCAGAGCTGCTCTGTAGCATAAGAACTAGGTCAGCATAGTTGCTCTAGAGCCAGAGAACCAGGTCAGCAGACCTGTTGTAGAGCCAGAGAAACCAGGTCAGCAGAGCTGCTTTAAAGAGAGAGAACCAGGTCAGCAGAGCTGCTTTAGAGCCAGAGAACCAGGTCAGCAGAGCTGCTCTAGCTGACACTGACTGACTGACACTGACTGACTGACACTGACTGATTGACACTGACTGACACAGATTGACTGACACTGACTGACACTGATTGACTGACACTGAATGACTGACACTGACTGACACTGACTGACACTGATTGACTGACACTGACTGACTGACTGACACTGACTGACACTGACTGACACTGACTGACTGACACTGGCTGACACTGACTGACACTGACTGACTACTCTCTACTACTGACTCTACTACTCTCTACTACTCTCTCTCTACTACTCACTCTCTACTACTCACTCTCTACTACTCACTCTCTACTACTCTACTACTCTCTACTACTCACTCTCTACTACTCACTCTCAACTACTCACTCTCTACTACTCTACTACTCACTCTCTACTACTCACTCACTACTACTCTCTACTACTCACTCTCTACTACTCTCTACTACTCACTGTCTACTACTCACTCTCTACTACTCACTCACTACTACTCTCTACTACTCACTCTCTACTACTCTCTACTATTCACTCTCTACTACTCAATCTCTACTACTCACTCTACTACTTTCTACTACTCTCTACCACTCACTCTTTACTACTCTCTACTACTCACTCTGTACTACTCACTTTCTACTACTCTCTACTGCTCACTCTCCACTACTCATTCTCTACTACTCGCTCTCAACTACTCTCTACTACTCACTCTACTACTCACTCTCTACTACTCTCTCTCTACTACTCACTCTCTACTACTCTCTACTACCCACTCTCTAGTACACACTCTCTACTACTTGCTCTCTGCTACTCGCTCTCTACTACTCTCTAGTACTCACTCTACTACTCACTCTCTACTACTCTCTACTACTCACTCTCTACTACTCCACTACTCTCTACTACTCACTCTCTACTACTCACTCTCTACTACTCTACTACTCTCTACTACTCTCTCTACTTCTCACTCTCTACTACTCTCTCTCTACTACTCACTCTCTACTACTCTCTACTACCCACTCTCTAGTACACACTCTCTACTACTTGCTCTCTGCTACTCGCTCTCTACTACTCTCTAGTACTCACTCTACTACTCACTCTCTACTACTCTCTACTACTCACTCTCCACTACTCTCTACTACTCTCTACTACTCACTCTCTCTCTACTACTCTCTACTACTCACTCTCTACTACTCACTCTCTACTACTCTCTCTCTACTACTCTCTACAACTCACTCTGCTACTCACTCTCTACTACTCTCTAATACCTTCTCTCTGCTACTCACTCTCTACTACTCACTCTCTACTACTCACTCTCTACTACTCTCTACTACTCATTCTCTACTACTCTCTCCTACTCATTCTCTACTACTCTCTACTACTCACTCTCTAATACTCACTCTCTACTACTCACTCTCTACTACTCACTCTACTACTCTCTACTGCTCACTATCTGATACTTTCTCTACTGCTCTCTACTACTCTCTACTACTCACTCTCTACTCTCTATTACTCGCTCTCTACTCTCTACCTCTCTACCTCTCTCTACCTCTCTCTCTACTACTCTCTACCTCTCTACCTCTACCTCTCTACCTCTACACCTCTACCTATACACCTCTACCACTCTACCTCTCTGTACATGCACACATATGCACATATATATATGCATATATATGCATATGCATTTATATATATGTATGTGTATATATATATACATATATAAACATATAAATATAATCTGCATATCTATATAAATATAAATGCATGCACACATATACATATACATATATGCATACATATGCATGGTATGTACATGAAAGTTTGAAAAACTCTAATACAAGCAAAGCTAAAAAGCCACCTAATTACAAACAGAATTGCTGTAACTTAAACGAGGGCGAGACCTATTGCATTTTCAATGCTTGTTTACTTTGATTCCATCAAGAAGGCATTCAGATGTGTCACACATTTTCCATAAATTCTGAATGGTAGCACTCTAGTTGCTCATTAGATCACTGTAGTAAAGCTACTGCTCACCAGGGAAGTCTGCTGTTGGTATTCAAAGTGCATGTGTCAGTCTGCATGTCAGAATGTTTTAATGAAATGGAAGAGGATTTGAGAAGTCAAAATGTGCCCTAATCTTTCTTTCTGCAGCACTAATCATAATTTCTATGGCAAAATGAACCCCCTCATTTTGTTCCTTTGCAAATTAAATGTTTTAAGTGTTACCACTTTATTCCAATCAAGATGGCATCAGGTGTCCCATACTATTGTCATAAGTAAGACTGTTAGCGCTCTAGTTGTTCTTTAAAACACTCTGGGACATTCTGTCAGTGGGCTATAATTGGGCTACATCTCGGTGATATTTGTGCAACATTTGGGCTCTTTTGTCTCTGGTAGCCATCTTGGGAGACTTATTTGTTTTGAAGTTTCCTAATTTCCTCATTTACAACAGTCTCCTCAGTAGGAAATACTTTCAGGTTTTTTACTTTCATTCCATCAAAAAGGCATTCAGATGTGTCACACATTTTCCATAAATTCAAAATGTTAGTACTCTAGTTGCTTATTAGATCACTGTAGTAAAGCTACTGCTCACCAGGGAAGTCTGCTGCTCGTATTGAAGGTGCATGTTTCAGTCTGCATGTCAGAATTTTTTAATGAAATAGAAGAGGATTTGAGAAGTCACTCAAAATGTGCCCTAATTTTCTTTTTTCCGCACTAATCATAATTTCTATGGCAAAATGAACCTCCTCATTGTGTTCCTTTGAAATTAAATTACTCACTCTCTACTACTCACTCTCTACTACTTTCTACTATTCACTCTCTACTACTCTCTACTACTCTCTACTACTTCTCTCTACTACTCACTCTCTACTACTCACTCTCTACTACTCACTCTACTGCTCTCTACTACTCTCTACCACTCACTCTACTACTCTACTACTCACACTCTACTACTCTCTACTACTCTCTCTCTACTACTCCCTCTCTACTACTCACTCTACTACTCTCTAGTACTCACTCTCTACTACTCACTCTCTACTACTCTACTACTCTCTACTACTCTCTACTACTCACTCTCTACTACTCTCTCTACTACTCACTCTCTACTACTCTCTACTACTCACTCTACTACTCTCTACTACTCTCTACCACTCACTCTCTACTACTCTACTACTCACTCTCTACTACTCTCTCTCTACTACTCACTCTCTACTACTCACTCTACTACTCTCTACTACTCTCTCTCTACTACTCACTCTCTACTACTCACTCTCTACTACTCTACTACTCACTCTCCACTACTCACTCTCTACTACTCGCTCTCTACTACTCTCTACTACTCACTCTACTACTAACTCTCTACTACTCTACTACTCTCTACTACTCTCTCTACTACTCACTCTCTACTACTCTCTACTACTCACTCTCTACTACTCACTCTCTACTACTCTACTACTCTCTACTACTCTCTCTACTACTCACTCTCTACTACTCACTCTCTACTACTCTCTCTACTACACACTCTCTACTACTTGCTCTCTACTACTCACTCTACTTCTCACTCTCTACTACTCCCTACTACTCACTCTACTACTCACTCTCTACTACTCTCTACTACTCACTCTCTACTACTCCACTACTCTCTACTAATCACTCTCTACTACTCACTCTGTACTACTCTCTACTTCTCACTCTTACTACTCTCTACTACTCACTCTCTACTACTCACTCTCTACTACTCTCTACTACTCACTCTCTACTACTCTATCTACTACTCTCTACTACTCTCTACTACTCACTCTCTACTACTCTCTACTACTCACTCTCTACTACTCTCTCTCTACTACTCTCTACTACTCACTCTACTACTCATTCTCTACTACTCTCTCTCTCTGCTACTCAGTCTCCACTACTCAGTCTCTACTACTCTCTACTACTCACTCTCTAATACTCACTCTCTACTACTCTCTACTACTCAGTCTCTACTACTCTCTACTACTCACTCTACTACTCACTCTTTACTACTCTCTACTACTCTCTACTTCTCACTCTCTACTACTCTCTACTACTCACTCTCTACTAGTCACTCTACTACTCTCTCCTACTCACTCTCTGCTACTCTCTCTACTACTATCTACTACTCTCTCTCTACCTCTCTCTACCTCTCTCTCTACTATTCTCTACTTCTCTACCTCTACCTCTCTACCTCTACGTCTCTACCTCTACACCTCTACCTCTCTACCTCTCTCTACCTCTTTCTACACGCACACATATGCACATATATGCATATGCATTTATATATATGTATGCGTATATTACCTACTGGCGGTCGCCAGTAGGTAGTTATAGTTAGGACCCCTTTTCCATAGGAAATCCGCAACATTCTATTTTGAATAACTTTGGCGCCGGTTGACGAATCCTCGCGAATTTCTCAAAATAGGTGGGGCGCTGCGCTCCGCTCCTACCCTGAAAGTCTCGGGGGGATTCGTCAAGCGGGGGCTGAGATAAAAGGGGGGTCCCAAAACACGTTTTTCCCATGCATTTTTCCATAGGACCTTTAGACAGGGCTACAGCCCGAACGGCTGAACAGAATTACTAGAAATTTGGCAGAGAGGTAGTCCCTAGGTCAAGGAAGTGCCTTTTGTAGGTTTGGTGTAAATCTGTTCAGTAGATTCTGAGAAAATAGCCTTTAAATCAATATATATATCTGAGCCAGCTTACGGTACGCTTACCGTAAGCTTACCGTACGCGTACGGTGGCGTGCGTGAGCGCGATTCTGATTGGCTGTTACATCTAAGTAAACATTCGAATCGGTCGAAACCAGGAAGCGGCGGCCGCCATTTTCTCTCTCGCACTCTGAGGGGGGGGGCTGTAAACAAAGGCAAAAAACATATAAAGGGGCTGTTTAGACAGCGCCCATGCACATAGCCATGTTAGTTGAGTCCTCAAAGATCCCCCAAGGCCAAAAACGTTAAATTTTTATTTTTTGAAAATTTCGCCGATTACGCTTACCGTACGCGTACGGTGCGCTTACGCTACAAATTTTAATAAAAAAAAAAAAAAAAAAATCTGTGCATGGCATATTATTGTCATCACTTACAAATTAAATTTAACAGATTACCTATCACAAGGAAGCGCATAATATGTCCTCCATGTGCGCACGGTGCGTAACGTGGGCACGCGGTGCGCGTAGCGCACTGCGTGCCCACCTTGCGTGTACGGCACTAACTGCGTAAAGTGGGCGCGCGGTGCTTGAAGCGCACCGCGTGCTCACTGTGCGCGCACGGTGCGCGAAGCGCACCGTGCGCGCACGGAACGAACTGCGTTAAGTGGGCGTGCACGCCACGAATGGCGTAAAGTAACTTAGCATTTAAAAAACCGTACAAATTCACTGAAAAAACCATAGGTTTCACACACGTTATAGTTAGGAATTAGCATTTAAAAAACCTTGCAAATTCAGTGAAAAAACCATAGGTTTCAGACATGTTATAGTTAGCGGAAATTTTACTGATAAAAAACCAATGAAATTCCCCCGTTATAGTTAGTGCAGGCAACTATAACTCACGCGACCGCAATCTTCTGCTGATGACATATGTGTCTTTATGAAAAAAAAATATTTGTAATATATGTATAGCTAAAAATTTATGGAAGAAGACATGGGCAAATAAGTGTCTAAATACAGTATTAGCATCAGCAGAGGATTGCGGTCGCGTGAGTTATAGTTGCCTGCACTAACTATAACGGGGGAATTTCATTGGTTTTTTATCAGTAAAATTTCCGCTAACTATAACATGTCTGAAACCTATGGTTTTTTCAGTGAATATATATATACATACATATATAAACATATATATAATCTGCATATCTATATAAATACAAATATAAATGCATGCATACATATACATATATGCATGTTATGTACATGAAATTTTTAAAAACACTAATAAAAGCAAAGCTAAAAAGCCACCTAATTACAAACAGAATTGCTTTAACTTAAACGAGGGCGAGACCTATTGCATTTTCACTGCTTGTTTACTTTGGTTCCATCAAGAAGGCATTCAGATGTGACACATTTGCCATAAATTCTGAATGGTAGCACTCTAGTTCCTCATTAGATCACTGTAGTAAAGCTACTGTTCACCAGGGAAGTCTGCTGCTGGTATTCAAAGTGCATGTTTCAGTCTGCATGTCAGAACTTTTTAATGAAATAGAAGAGGATTTGAGAAGTCAAAATGTGCCCTAATTTTTCTTTCTGCAGCACTAATCATAATTTCTATGGCAAAATGAACCCCCTCATTTTGTTCCTTTGCAAATTAAATGTTTTAAGTGTTACCACTTTATTCCAATCAAGATGGCTTCAGGTGTGCCATACTTTTGTCATAAGTAAGACTGTTAGCGCTCTCGTTGTTCTTTAAAACACTCTGGGATTTCTGTCATTGGGCTATACTTGGGCTACATCCCGTTGATATTTTTGCTACATTTGGGCTCTTTTGTCTCTGGTGGCCATCTTGGGAGACTTGTTATGAAGTTTCCTAATTTCCTCATTTACTACAGTCTCCTCAGTAGGCATACTGTCAGTTTTTTACTTTGATTCAATGAAGAAGGCATTCAGATGTGTCACACATTTGCCATAAATTCAGAATGTTAGCACTCTAGTTGCTCATTAGATCACTGTAGTAAAGCTACTGCTCACCAGGAAGTCTGCTGCTGGAATTGAAAGTGCATGTTTCAGTCTGCATGTCAGAATTCTTTAATGAAATAGAAGAGGATTTGAGAAATCTCCCCAAATGTGCCCTAATTTTTCTTTCTGCAGCACTAATCATACATTCTATGGCAAAATGAACCCCCTCATTTTGTTCCTTTTTAAATTAAATGTTTTAAGAGTTACCACTTTATTCCAATCAAGATGGCTTCAGGTGTGCCATACGTTTATCATAAGTTGGAGTGTTAGCGCTTTAGTTGTTCTTTGGAACACTCTGGGAAGCTGCAGTAGAACACAAAGGAATCAACTGACAGTCTCTGCCCTTGTTGGATGTACATGTTTTAATGAGAATGTCAGACTTCATGTTCACATGACTAAGAAAGATAATGTGAATTTACAGAAAATATGCTCTCAGTTTAGCTTATAGATCACCTTCCAAACCTCTGTGGGAAAAGCATGTGAAAATAGTTTTCTCTCAAACATGATTCATGATATCCCAGCAGAAGGCTTTTTCACATGGTAAAATCACCTTAGAACATACCACAATTCCTAAAATGAGTATGGTACCATCAACAAATGATTTATAATGTAACTAAAGTCTTAAAACCTTCTATTAACTGCAATGCTTTTTAATGAGGTGCTATCATGTATATTGGTCCCAAGATGGCTGCCAACACTTCTTGGATGAAGTGCTGACAGCCAATCAGATCTCACGATGAGATGTGTGGTTAGGCTCCGCCCAGATATATATGTGATTTTACTTTTGATTTTCTCAGGAACTACTGAACGGATTTACACCATTTAAGCAAAAGGGCACGACTCTGAACCAAGGTCTACCTTTCTGCCAAATTTGGTGTAATTCCGTTCAGCAGTTCGGGCTGTAGCTGCGTCAACAAGTCCTATGGGAAATTGCATGGGGAAAAAGTGTTTTGGGACCCCCATTTTTTCTCAGCCCCCGCTTGACGAATCACCACGAAACTTTCAGGATAGGAGCGGACCGAATCTGGCCAAAAGTTTGGAAAATTTTGCGAAGATTCGTCAACCGGCGCCAGACTTATTGGGTATAGAATGTTGCGGATTTCCTATGGAAAATAGGTCCTAACTATAACTACCTACTGGCGACCGCCAGTAGGTAATATATATATATATATATATATATATATATATATATATATATATATATATATATATATATATATATATATATATATATATATATATATATATATATATATATATATATTACCTACTGGCGGTTGCCAGTAGGTAGTTATAGTTAGGACCCTGTTTCCATAGGAAAACCGCAACATTCTATTTGGAATAACTTTGGCGCCGGTCGACGAATCCTCGCGAAATTTTCAAAACTAATGGGGCGCTACGCTCCGCTCCTACCCTGAAAGTCTCGGGGGGATTCGTCAAGTGGGGGCTGAGAAAAAAGGGGGGTCCCAAAACGCGTTTTTCCCATGCATTTTTCCATAGGACCTTTAGACACAGCTACAGCCCGAACGGCTGAACAGAGTTACTTGAAATTTGGCAGAGAGGTAGTCTACAGGTCAAGGAAGTGCCTTTTGTAGGTCTGGTGTAAATCTGTTCAGTAGTTCCTGAGAAAATAGCATTTAAATCAATATATATATCTGTGGCAGCTTACGGTGCGCTTACCGTGCGCTTACGGTAAGCTTACCGTACGCGTACGGTGCCGTGCGCGAGCGCGATTCTGATTGGCTGTTAGATCTTAGTAAACATTTGAATCGGTCGAAACCTGGAAGCGGCGGCCGCCATTTTCTCTCTCGGACTCTGAGGGGGGGAGCAAAAACAAAGGTTGAAAACATGTAAAGGGGCATGTTAGACAGCTCCTAACCACCTAGCCTTGATTAAGGTGTCCCACAAGAACCCACAACGAAAAAAATGCAAATTTTTTTTTTTCGAAAAAACGCCGATTACGCTTACCGTACGGTAAAAATTAATTAAAAAAAAAAAATTATCCACATTTCCCCCCCCCCGTGAGCAAAAGGTGCCAGCAGTGCACCGTTTGTGCATGGCTTATTGGATTAATGAACAAGTAATAGATTACCTTTCACAACGAAGCGCATAATATGTCCTCCGTGTGCGGACGGTGCACGAAGCGCATCGTGCGTACATGGCCCATCCAGCGTAATGTGGACACGCGGTGCGCGTAGCACACCGCGTGCCCACCGTGCGTGCACGGCACTAACTGCGTAAAGTGGGCGCGCGGTGCGCGAAGCGCACCGCGTGCTTTCTGTGCGCGCACGGTGCGCGAAGCGCACCATGCGCGCACGGAATGAACTGCGTTAAGTGGGCGCGCACGCCACGAACGGCGTAAAGTAACTTAGCATTTAAAAAAACGTACAAATTCACTGAAAAAACCATAGGTTTCACACACGTTATAGTTAGGAATTAGCATTTAAAAAACCTTGCAAATTCAGTGAAAAAACCATAGGTTTCACACACGTTATAGTTAGCTGGACATTTACTCGTAAAAAACCATTGAAATTCCCCCGTTATAGTTAGTGCAGGCAACTATAACTCACGCGACCGCAATCCTCTGCTGATGCTAATACTGTATTTAGAAACTTATTTGCCCATGTCTTCTTCCATTAAATTTTAGCTATACATATATTACAAATATTTTTTTTTCATAAAGACACATATGTCATCAGCAGAGGATTGCGGTCGCGTGAGTTATAGTTGCCTGCACTAACTATAACGGGGGAATTTCAATGGTTTTTTACGAGTAAAATGTCCAGCTAACTATAACGTGTGTGAAACCTATGGTTTTTTCACTGAATTTGCAAGGTTTTTTAAATGCTAATTCCTAACTATAACGTGTGTGAAACCTATGGTTTTTTCAATGAATATATATATATATATAGATATATATATATTTTCACTTAAAAAACCATAGGTTTCACACATGTTATAGTTAGGTGGATATTTCACTCGTAAAAAACCAATGAAATTCCCCCGTTATAGTTAGTTCAGATAACTATAACTCGCGCGCCCGCAATCCACTGCTCATGACGTCACATATTACATCACTCATGACATGGTCAGTGGCATCACTCATGACATCACTGATGACATCATCCTTGTGATAGAGTGGCGGTCGCGCGAGTTATAGTTATCTGAACTAACTATAACGGGGGAATTTCATTGGTTTTTTTACGAGTGAAATATCCACCTAACTATAACATGTGTGAAACCTATGGTTTTTTAAGTGAATTTGCAAGGTTTTTTAAATGCTAATTCCTAACTATAACATGTGTGAAACCTATGGTTTTTTCAGTGAATTTGTACGGTTTTTTAAATGCTAATTTATTTATGTATTATTATTTTTTTTATATATTTATTTTACAATAAACTACGTATAAAACATCAGTGATGTCATCAGTGATGTCATTTGAGATGTCATCAGTGATGTCATGAGTGATGTCACTGACCATGTCATGAGTGATGTAATATGTGACGTCATCAGCAGTGCATTGCGGGCGCGCGAGTTATAGTTAGCTGAACTAACTATAACGGAGGAATTTCAATGGTTTTGTACAAGTGAAAAGTCCAGCTAACTATAACACCCCTGAAACCTATGGTTTTTTCAGTGAATTTCTGAGGTTTTTTAAATGCTAATTCTTAACTATAACATGCCTGAAACCTATGGTTTATTCTGTGAATTTCAAAGGTTTTTTAAATGCTAATTTCTAACTATGCCTACAGTGATAGGACATGTGAAGAAAGAAGAAAAAATGCACAGAAAGAAAAAAAAGAAGTGCAGAAAGAAGCAACAGAAGTCCTCAAAGACGAAGAAAAGTGCAGGAAGAAGGATAACGTGCAGAAAGAACAAAAAGAAGAGCAGAAAGAATCCTTGTTGCAAAATCATCCTGTACCCTCAACTTTTTCAGACGGATACTGGTGGTAACTGAGTCTGACTAACCAGTCCTAGAGCCAGTGCTATGTTAAAAGACACTTAGAATACAGTGAAAACACCTACATACACTAGGGAACATTATGCGTTGGGGTCACCCTGTGATTAGCATGACCTCCTCTGTAAGCCCCTAGTATATAATAGGGCAGGGGGATTAAAACTACCTCTTAAAACAGGCCACAGGGCGTTTTTGCACACGTTAACTCAGGCCCCGTCCCCTCCCTTCACCACTGTGTAAACACGCCCTGTGTCCGTTTGTAGTTGGGAGATTAAGTTCATTTGAATCCTGAGGGTCCCTAGGGTCCAACTAGCCCACTAGGTACCTCCAGTAAGTGCCACAGAGCTGCGTTGCAGAGAGGTGTAAAAAGTGGCACAGCCTGGACCACCTCTCTGCAATGCAGCTCAGTGGCGCTTACTGGAAGCACTTGGTGGGCTAGTTAGCCCCCAGGGGCCCTCAGTATTGAAGGGAAATTATATCCCCAATTTAAAACGTGCCATAGTGCGTGTTTGCACACGTCACCTCAGGCCCGTCACCTCCCTTCACCACTGTGTAAACACGCCCTGTGGCTGTTCTAAGTTGAGAGATTAAGTCCCCTTGAATCCTAAGGGTCTCTAGGGTCAAACTAGACCACTAGGTACCTCCAGTAAGCGCCACAGAGCTGCGTTGCAGAGAGGTGTAAAAAGGGGCTTGGCCTCAGAACACCTGTCTGCAGCGCAGCTCCCTGGCGCATACTGGAGATGCCTGTTGGGCTAGTTGGCCCTCAGGGACCCTCAGTATTGAAGAGGAATTAATTCCCCAACTTACAACTCACCAGAGTGCTGCAAGGAGGGGGCGTGGCCTCCGGCACGATGCCAGTCTTTTATTTATTTTAATTTTTTAAGAAGGGGGCTGTGTGGTTCCCCTTCTTATTCTAATTTATTGGCCCTGATGACCCCATCCCCCAGGGCCTGTCTCCTAATTATATTTTTTTGACCCCAATCCCCAGGGCCGGCCACTGTTTTTTATTATTTTTAAAAAATATATATTTATAGACACACCTAGGACATGCTGGACAAACCGTACGTACCTATCACCATGACGATTTGAGTGATATTCATTAAAAGGCGACTATGCATACAATGAATCCACGAGGAATGTATTTACACCACTAGTGAAGCTCTGACATGTCTGATGCCCTACCGTGCCTAATCCCGGTAGACACCCTTGTCGTTTATTTATACAAACATGGGTAGCTATTGACGGGCACATTTAATACACATACACCAAGCCATTCAAAGGGGATTCGACAAAAATTCGACCAAAACTATGTAAGAAACCCCCCTCACGGTTAATAAAACACACATCCACTGCCGGATGTGTAATACTTTTTATTTTACTCTCTGGAAAGGGGACGAACATCACTTGAGAGTCACAGCGCGCTCCTGGCAGAGCCCAATGCTGTGTTACACCCACCATTGCCTGCCGAGTGCCACACACCTCTGTGTTGTATTCCACCAGCTAGTGCATATGCTATGACACTCTCTAGCCCATGTGCACTGTAACACCACCCCATGAATATGTCATGCCACACTTGTCTTCGCACGGGTTATATTGCCCCATCTAACGTGCCTTCCTCGATGCCTATGTTATAACGCACAGTGCTATGCCATACATATTACAATCTGGGATCCATATCTTTGTCACAGTGCATATGCAACGTTACACTCCCCAGCACATATTTTATATTACAACTTTAGAGACTAGTTAGGTTACACAACACTGCCCTGTGAATATTACACTCCAAGGCACACATCGCATAGCACACGCTAGTGCCTGTGCTATCTCGCGCTCTCCAATGAATCTGTCATTGCGCACAATGTTTTGCATATTATATTTCACGCCCGGTTCATCTTATATCACACTTTTTGGTGCATAGTTTATACCATACACTATATCTAGTTTTCATTTTCAATCGTGCTCTCAGGACTATGTTCTATATAACACTGTGTTCACCTACCCTTTTCACGGGCATTACATTTTGCGATAGGGGGTGGAGGGTCAGGGGGTGTTTCTGCCAAGTGAGCCCGGAGTCACAGTCACAAACGTCCTCTTCTTCCTGAATAAAAGTGAGATTATGCTGCATACTTGTTCATATTTTAAGTAGTTCGCACAGACACACGTTTTAAAAACAATAAAGTTCCTAATACCCGCCTTCTCTGAACAGTTAGCTTGCTGCCCCATCCCCTCCTCCCTATCCTCTGTTGTGTGAATCCATGGACTAGCCTCCTCCCTCCTGCCATGCATGGTCTGATGTGCTGCCACTGCCCTCAATTTAGTATGATGTACCAGTCCCCTCCTCCTGCCCTCCATTGCCCAATTCTATGCCCCATCATTGACCTCCTGCTTAAACTCTGTGCTTAGCTTGCTGCCCCTATTCTCCTTCCCCCTGCCCTCCGATGTCTTTGTGCATGCCCCTGCTCCATCCTTTTTGCCCACCATGTTCCATGGACCTGCCACTCCCATCTACTCTGAGTGTTCTGTTGAGCTGCCACTCCCCTCCCACCTGCCTAGCATTGTCAGATGACTGTAACCTGTCCCTGCCACCTCCACCCTGCCTGTCCACATGCCATGCCCCTATTCTCTTCCTCCTGTCCTACATGGTCCATTGTACTGCCACACCCTTCTGCCCTCCCTGGTCTGTTGTGCTGCAACTGCTCCTCCTGCCTGCCCCGTGCGGTCTGTTGTGAGGCCCCTTCCCCTGAACTTTCTTGTCTGTGCACAGGTCCTGACCCTCCCTTCTATCCTCCATCGTCTTTTGTGCATGCCCCTGCACCCTCCTTCTTGCCCATTGTGCTGCCACTAACCCTCCCACTTGCCATGCATGGTCTTCTGTGCTGCCATGGCCCCTCCCACCTTCCCTGTGTGGTCAGTTAGCTGCCCCTGACCCCCTCCCACCTTCCCTCCATGGTCTGTGTGTATGCCATCACAGTCTCATTGTTGCTCTTCATGGTGTGTCTTGCTTCTAGTGCCCATCCTGCCTGACCTCCATGGCTATCTTGCTGCTCCTGCCCTGCCCCCTTGTCCCCAGCCCTCTGTTTACATGTGTATACTCCTGGCTTGTCTGTTCCATTGTAATGCCCCTGATCCGTCCCTCCTGCCCTTTATGGTCTGTTATGCTGCCGCTTTCTCTCCTGTCTGTCCATTATGGTCAGCTAGCTACCATTGCCTCTTGTCCATGTGCATGGTCCTGTCCCCTCCCTCTTGCTTTCTATGGATTGTTGTGCTGCACTCCCGTCCCGCATGCCCTGTGTGGTGTATTGTGCTGCTGCAAACCCTGATGCCTGCCCTGCAGGGTCAGTTTGGTGCACCTCTCCATATCCCTCCTGTCCTCTGTTATCCAAGTCCATGTCCCTACCCCATTTACTTCCATGATCCAATGTACTATACTTGCGAACATTTTGAACTTGGTAAGAGGGAGATTTAGAAAAAAACTGTGGTATTGATTTTCCCCTTTGAGTTACATTGAAAAAGAGGAGATTGTAGACAGGAGACAGATCAAATAAAGCCCATTTGAGCTTAAACACATTGGACGTTTCCTGGCTGAATCGGGTCTGTTGGCATGTATGGTTGTACTACCATTGCCTCTTCCTTCTGCCCACAATGGTCTATTACATTGCCACAGCCTCTCTTGCAAGTCCTGTATTGTTGATTTGTTGCCCCTGCCCCCCTTTCCACTGCCCTCCATAGTCTGTTGTGCTGCCACGGCCCTTCCTGCCTGCTCAGTGTGGTTAAATTGTTGCCTTTGCACCCTCCTACCTGCCTTCAATTTTCAGAGTCCGTGCCCCTGGCCTCTGCCTCTCAACAGTATCCTAATGAACAACTATATTGCTAACATTCTATATTTATTACAAAAGTGTGGAACGCCTGACGTCATCTTGATGTAATCAAAACTGTAATACCTAGAACATTTCCTTTAGAAATTACATATATGAGAGGGTCTTATTGGCATCAAAATTATGGTTAGTGCTCTACAAGACTAAAATAAGGACATATTTTCTGAGTTTTCAAATAGCGACAAAGCACTTTTAAAATATTTGTTATCTTTATGTTTTTTTATCCAGTTGACCACTTGATTAAATGTTGCACTTAGGGGAGAGGATGTGGTGTTACTTCCAGAACTGCAGACTTTGCAACTGGGGAACCAGGTTGGAGTTTCTGCTTCAGCTCGACATTCTGTGATTTTGGTCAAATCACTTAGTCTCCCCATGTCTACAACCAAAATTAATTTGTTCTTGTGTGATGTAACCAATGCTCATGTAAAGCACTCCAATACCTGACAAGTCTGCACTATATAACACTGCAAAAACACAAAATAATAAGTGTTTTGCACACTTCTGTCATTGGGCTATATTTGGGCTACATCTGGGTGATTTTGGGCTACATTTGGGCTCTTTTGTCTCCGGTGGCCATCTTGGGAGATTTATTTGTTATGAAGTTTCCTAATTTCCTCATGTACTGCAGTCTCCTCAGTAGGAAATGCTTTCAGTTTTTTACTTTGATTCCATCATGAAGGTATTCAGATATGTCACACATTTGCCATAAATTCTGAAAGTTAGCACTCTAGTTGCTCATTAGATCACTGTAGTAAAACTACTGTTCACCATGGAAGTCTGCTCCTGGTATTAAAGGTGCATGTTTCAGTCTGCATGTTAGAATTTTTTAATGAAATAGAAGAGGATTTGAGAAGTCACTCAAAATGTGCCCTCATTTTCTTTCTTCAGCATTAATCATAATTTCTATGGCAAAATGAACCCCCTCATTGTGTTCCTTTTTAAATTAAATGTTTTAAGTGTTACCAGTTTATTCCAATCAAGATGGCTTCAGGTGTGCCATACTTTTGTCATAATGAAGACAGTAAGCGCACTAGTTGTTTTTAAGAACACTCTGGGACATTCTGTCATTGGGCTATACTTGGGCTACATCTGGGTGATATTTGGGCTACATTTGGGCTCTTTTGTCTCTGGTGGCCATCTTGGGAGACTTATTTGTTATGAAGTTTCCTAATTTCCTCATTTACTGCAGTCTCCTCAGAAGGAAATACTTTAAGTTTTTTACTTTGATTCCATCAAGAAGGCATTCAGATGTGTCACACATTTGCCATAAATTCAGAATGTTAGCACTCTTTTTGCTCATTAGATCACTGTAGTAAAGCTACTGCTCACCAGGGAAAACTGCTGCTGGTATTGAAAGTGCATGTTTCAGTCTGCATGTCATAATTTTTTAATGAAATAAAAGAGGATTTCAGAAGTCAAAATGTGCCCTAGTTTATCTTTCTGCAGCACTAATCATACTTGTTATGGAAAAATGAACCCCCTCATTTTGTTCCTTTTTAAATTAAATGTTTTAAGAGTTACCACTTTAATCCAAGCAAGATGGCTTCAGGTGTGCCATACGTTTATCATAAGTAGGACTGTTAGCGCTCTAGTTGTTCTTTGGAACACCCTGGGAAGCTGCAGTAGAACACAAAGGAATCAACTGACAGTCTCTGCCCTTGTTGGATGTACATGTTTTACTGAGAATGTCAGACTTCATTCTCATATGACTGAGAAAGATAATGTGAATTTACAGAAAATAAGCTCTCAGTTTAGCTTATAGATCACCTTCCAAACCTCTGTGGAAAAAACATGAGAAAATATTTTTCTCTCAATCATGATCTCCCAGCAGAAGGCTTTATCACATGGTGAAATCACCTTAGAACATACCTCAATTCCTAAAATGAGTATGGTACCATCAACAAATGATTTATAATGTAACTAAAGTCTTAAAACCTTCTATTAACTGCAATGCTTTTTAATGAGGTGATGTCATGTATATTGGTCCCAAGATGGCTGCCAACACTTCTTGGATGAAGTGCTGACAGCCAATCAGATCTCAGGATGAGATGTGTGGTTAGGCTCCGCCCACATATATATATGATTTTACTTTTGATTTTCTCAGGAACTACTGAACAGATTGACACCAGACCTGCAAAAGGCACTTCCCTGAGCTGAGGACTACCTCTCTGCCAAATTTCAAGTAATTCTGTTCAGCCGTTCGGGCTGTACCTTGGACTAAATGTCCCTATGGAAAATTGCATGGGAAAAACGCGTTTTGGGACCCCCCTTTTTTCTCAGCCCCCGCTTGACGAATCCCCCCGAGACTTTCAGGGTAGGAGCGGAGCGGAGCGCCCCACCTATTTTGAAAATTTCGCGAGGATTCGTCAACCGGCGCCAAAGTTATTCCAAATAGAATGTTGCGGATTTCCTATGGAAACACGGTCCTAACTATAACTATCTACTGGCGACCGCCAGTAGATAATATATATATATATATATATATATATATATATATATATATATATCCAACATTTGCAGGAACCCATTCGAAATGAGGCCACGAGAAGTAGGTAAGCTTCGTTGCATTTAATCGACATCCTGCGGGCAGGCTCTCAGTCAGGAATACACTTGCAATAAAAATATATGCCAAACATGTTTCGGGATTGTCCCTTCTTCAGCAGCGTTTGTCTTGTGGAAAAGGCAGCCCAATGTTCACGCACCTTTGAATAATGAGTCCCTGCCCAGGTGGGCGTGGCCACTGCCATGGCCTTCTGGGATCAGTAGTGCGTGCGAAGTGTTCCCAAGTGGGTGCGCTATCTTTTCTTTAAGTGACGACATACATAAAGCCCCAAGTGGGTTGAAATGCAATCATGGCGGGAGACTGCCCTGCTTTGTTGATGTCAATTGAAGCACGAGACTGGCATCCCCTGCAGACGTCAGCTCCTTCTTCCTTCGTCCGACACCATCTGGTTCAGACATGGATCCGCAGAGCGGGGGGCCTCTTTCACGACCGGGCCGGCCGTTATAAATCCAACATTTGCAGGAACCCATTCGAAATGAGGCCACGAGAAGTAGGTAAGCTTCGTTGCATTTAATCGACATCCTGCGGGCAGGCTCTCAGTCAGGAATACACTTGCAATAAAAATATATGCCAAACATGTTTCGGGATTGTCCCTTCTTCAGCAGCGTTTGTCTTGTGGAAAAGGCAGCCCAATGTTCACGCACCTTTGAATAATGAGTCCCTGCCCAGGTGGGCGTGGCCACTGCCATGGCCTTCTGGGATCAGTAGTGCGTGCGAAGTGTTCCCAAGTGGGTGCGCTATCTTTTCTTTAAGTGACGACATACATAAAGCCCCAAGTGGGTTGAAATGCAATCATGGCGGGAGACTGCCCTGCTTTGTTGATGTCAATTGAAGCACGAGACTGGCATCCCCTGCAGACGTCAGCTCCTTCTTCCTTCGTCCGACACCATCTGGTTCAGACATGGATCCGCAGAGCGGGGGGCCTCTTTCACGACCGGGCCGGCCGTTATAAATCCAACATTTGCAGGAACCCATTCGAAATGAGGCCACGAGAAGTAGGTAAGCTTCGTTGCATTTAATCGACATCCTGCGGGCAGGCTCTCAGTCAGGAATACACTTGCAATAAAAATATATGCCAAACATGTTTCGGGATTGTCCCTTCTTCAGCAGCGTTTGTCTTGTGGAAAAGGCAGCCCAATGTTCACGCACCTTTGAATAATGAGTCCCTGCCCAGGTGGGCGTGGCCACTGCCATGGCCTTCTGGGATCAGTAGTGCGTGCGAAGTGTTCCCAAGTGGGTGCGCTATCTTTTCTTTAAGTGACGACATACATAAAGCCCCAAGTGGGTTGAAATGCAATCATGGCGGGAGACTGCCCTGCTTTGTTGATGTCAATTGAAGCACGAGACTGGCATCCCCTGCAGACGTCAGCTCCTTCTTCCTTCGTCCGACACCATCTGGTTCAGACATGGATCCGCAGAGCGGGGGGCCTCTTTCACGACCGGGCCGGCCGTTATAAATCCAACATTTGCAGGAACCCATTCGAAATGAGGCCACGAGAAGTAGGTAAGCTTCGTTGCATTTAATCGACATCCTGCGGGCAGGCTCTCAGTCAGGAATACACTTGCAATAAAAATATATGCCAAACATGTTTCGGGATTGTCCCTTCTTCAGCAGCGTTTGTCTTGTGGAAAAGGCAGCCCAATGTTCACGCACCTTTGAATAATGAGTCCCTGCCCAGGTGGGCGTGGCCACTGCCATGGCCTTCTGGGATCAGTAGTGCGTGCGAAGTGTTCCCAAGTGGGTGCGCTATCTTTTCTTTAAGTGACGACATACATAAAGCCCCAAGTGGGTTGAAATGCAATCATGGCGGGAGACTGCCCTGCTTTGTTGATGTCAATTGAAGCACGAGACTGGCATCCCCTGCAGACGTCAGCTCCTTCTTCCTTCGTCCGACACCATCTGGTTCAGACATGGATCCGCAGAGCGGGGGGCCTCTTTCACGACCGGGCCGGCCGTTATAAATCCAACATTTGCAGGAACCCATTCGAAATGAGGCCACGAGAAGTAGGTAAGCTTTGTTGCATTTAATCGACATCCTGCGGGCAGGCTCTCAGTCAGGAATACACTTGCAATAAAAATATATGCCAAACATGTTTCGGGATTGTCCCTTCTTCAGCAGCGTTTGTCTTGTGGAAAAGGCAGCCCAATGTTCACGCACCTTTGAATAATGAGTCCCTGCCCAGGTGGGCGTGGCCACTGCCATGGCCTTCTGGGATCAGTAGTGCGTGCGAAGTGTTCCCAAGTGGGTGCGCTATCTTTTCTTTAAGTGACGACATACATAAAGCCCCAAGTGGGTTGAAATGCAATCATGGCGGGAGACTGCCCTGCTTTGTTGATGTCAATTGAAGCACGAGACTGGCATCCCCTGCAGACGTCAGCTCCTTCTTCCTTCGTCCGACACCATCTGGTTCAGACATGGATCCGCAGAGCGGGGGGCCTCTTTCACGACCGGGCCGGCCGTTATAAATCCAACATTTGCAGGAACCCATTCGAAATGAGGCCACGAGAAGTAGGTAAGCTTCGTTGCATTTAATCGACATCCTGCGGGCAGGCTCTCAGTCAGGAATACACTTGCAATAAAAATATATGCCAAACATGTTTCGGGATTGTCCCTTCTTCAGCAGCGTTTGTCTTGTGGAAAAGGCAGCCCAATGTTCACGCACCTTTGAATAATGAGTCCCTGCCCAGGTGGGCATGGCCACTGCCATGGCCTTCTGGGATCAGTAGTGCGTGCGAAGTGTTCCCAAGTGGGTGCGCTATCTTTTCTTTAAGTGACGACATACATAAAGCCCCAAGTGGGTTGAAATGCAATCATGGCGGGAGACTGCCCTGCTTTGTTGATGTCAATTGAAGCACGAGACTGGCATCCCCTGCAGACGTCAGCTCCTTCTTCCTTCGTCCGACACCATCTGGTTCAGACATGGATCCGCAGAGCGGGGGGCCTCTTTCACGACCGGGCCGGCCGTTATAAATCCAACATTTGCAGGAACCCATTCGAAATGAGGCCACGAGAAGTAGGTAAGCTTTGTTGCATTTAATCGACATCCTGCGGGCAGGCTCTCAGTCAGGAATACACTTGCAATAAAAATATATGCCAAACATGTTTCGGGATTGTCCCTTCTTCAGCAGCGTTTGTCTTGTGGAAAAGGCAGCCCAATGTTCACGCACCTTTGAATAATGAGTCCCTGCCCAGGTGGGCGTGGCCACTGCCATGGCCTTCTGGGATCAGTAGTGCGTGCGAAGTGTTCCCAAGTGGGTGCGCTATCTTTTCTTTAAGTGACGACATACATAAAGCCCCAAGTGGGTTGAAATGCAATCATGGCGGGAGACTGCCCTGCTTTGTTGATGTCAATTGAAGCACGAGACTGGCATCCCCTGCAGACGTCAGCTCCTTCTTCCTTCGTCCGACACCATCTGGTTCAGACATGGATCCGCAGAGCGGGGGGCCTCTTTCACGACCGGGCCGGCCGTTATAAATCCAACATTTGCAGGAACCCATTCGAAATGAGGCCACGAGAAGTAGGTAAGCTTCGTTGCATTTAATCGACATCCTGCGGGCAGGCTCTCAGTCAGGAATACACTTGCAATAAAAATATATGCCAAACATGTTTCGGGATTGTCCCTTCTTCAGCAGCGTTTGTCTTGTGGAAAAGGCAGCCCAATGTTCACGCACCTTTGAATAATGAGTCCCTGCCCAGGTGGGCGTGGCCACTGCCATGGCCTTCTGGGATCAGTAGTGCGTGCGAAGTGTTCCCAAGTGGGTGCGCTATCTTTTCTTTAAGTGACGACATACATAAAGCCCCAAGTGGGTTGAAATGCAATCATGGCGGGAGACTGCCCTGCTTTGTTGATGTCAATTGAAGCACGAGACTGGCATCCCCTGCAGACGTCAGCTCCTTCTTCCTTCGTCCGACACCATCTGGTTCAGACATGGATCCGCAGAGCGGGGGGCCTCTTTCACGACCGGGCCGGCCGTTATAAATCCAACATTTGCAGGAACCCATTCGAAATGAGGCCACGAGAAGTAGGTAAGCTTCGTTGCATTTAATCGACATCCTGCGGGCAGGCTCTCAGTCAGGAATACACTTGCAATAAAAATATATGCCAAACATGTTTCGGGATTGTCCCTTCTTCAGCAGCGTTTGTCTTGTGGAAAAGGCAGCCCAATGTTCACGCACCTTTGAATAATGAGTCCCTGCCCAGGTGGGCGTGGCCACTGCCATGGCCTTCTGGGATCAGTAGTGCGTGCGAAGTGTTCCCAAGTGGGTGCGCTATCTTTTCTGACGTCTGCAGGGGATGCCAGTCTCGTGCTTCAATTGACATCAACAAAGCAGGGCAGTCTCCCGCCATGATTGCATTTCAACCCACTTGGGGCTTTATGTATGTCGTCACTTAAAGAAAAGATAGCGCACCCACTTGGGAACACTTCGCACGCACTACTGATCCCAGAAGGCCATGGCAGTGGCCACGCCCACCTGGGCAGGGACTTATTATTCAAAGGTGCGTGAACATTGGGCTGCCTTTTCCACAAGACAAACGCTGCTGAAGAAGGGACAATCCCGAAACATGTTTGGCGTATATTTTTATTGCAAGTGTATTCCTGACTGAGAGCCTGCCCGCAGGATGTCGATTAAATGCAATGAAGCTTACCTACTTCTCGTGGCCTCATTTCGAATGGGTTCCTGCAAATGTTGGATATATATATATATATATATATATATATATATCTCACACTTGTAATCTCCAAAAAATCCGTAGTGACGAAGAATGGAAACCACGCAAATCCAGGTAAGGCACAATTGTTGTTGGTTTATTTACAGCCGAGTTTCACCAATCTGACGCGTTTCGGGCATCCGCCCTTGCTCACAGACAGTCAGTTGGATAAAATGTGCCCCTTAAATACTATAAGGTATTTCATTGATTACATTTTTTTCACTATTTTTTTACACCATGTGACACACTTTTCAGAATTACATTAGTCTGTTTTCCAAACATATACATTTTTCAAACTTCAATGTATATAATAAATCAAATAACAGGTTTAAATCCCAAAACCACATAACATTAATCAAGTGCTCAATTAATATCAATTGAATTCGAACAATTATAATAAAGCATATGACATAGGTATTTTGCATATAATGCAATTAATCCAAATATAACATGATGGTATCAATATTGAATTGACTCTGCAAATAACGCAATAAAATGCAAATATATCAGATTAAAATTCATTATATCAAATGTGCAAATTACGCAAATATGTAAACACAGGAAAAAATTGTGCAAATTATGCTAATTTTCAATTTTTAGTTATTTAAATCAAGATGCCTAACCATGAATGTTATAATAAAATTTGTCTAATATGCCTAAAATATGATGTACGATATCGGAGCACAAATGTTAATATATATGGCGCTTAAACTGTATGAATTTTAAAATCTTATAAACACAAACACTAATTGAATTTACTGTTGGTATCGATTTTTAAAGTCTGGACAGACACATCACTGAATCTATGTCAAAAATAAGACAAGTGAAAAAAATGTTAGTGTATCCCTGAATTGTGCAAATAAGCACACACAGGGAAAAAAAAATATAAAGTAAAAAAAAGAGAAAAAAGGGGAACAAATGGAAATTCATAATATAATTTTATCATAATATGTTTTTTTACGTGAAAGCAGGCATGGCAGTACACTCTAGAACAAGATCTGACCAAAAATAATGTATCTTGAAGACTTAAAGGAACACATGCAAATCCTCCGTTGTATTCAGCCCATTGGGAAATCTGCTGTCTAGTTTTAAAATGAATTCAGACTCTAATCTTCTTAGCATTTTATCACGGTCACCCCCTCGCTTGGTTTTTGGAACCGAGGCGATAGCAAAATAACTGAGGCATTGCAAATTATTGTTATGGCAAACTTTAAAATGCCTCGCCACCGGATAAGATGCATCATTGTTTACAATAGCACGTAAGTGCTGAAGAATTCTAACATGTACTGGTTGCCGGGTACTCCCAACATATCTGAGATCACAAGTACACGTTAATATATAGACAGCAAATTCAGTTTTTCAATTGAAAGATCCACGTATGTCAAACGGATCTGGGCTAAATGGTGTGCAATATTGGGTGGTTTTTTTCCAAATTTGCACGCTCTGCATGTGGTGCAGCGTTTGAATCCCGGCCGGGATTTCAACCACTCCTCTTGTTTTTTAAGCTCAGGAAAATCATGACAGACATGCGTTCTTAGAGAGGGCCCCTTCCGGTAAGTTATCGTTGGCCCATCCGGTAATCTGGGTTTTAAGACTAGATCAGTTTTCAAAATTGGCCAACGTTCTTGAATAATAGACCTGATTTGTCTTGCCTGTTTGCTATAGGTTGTAATAAGCCTGGGGGGTTGGCTAGTGTTGGTGGACTCACTATCTAAAGATGTATTAGATGTGGATAAAAATAGTGATTCACGAGTTCTAGCTTCTATTTTAAGAACTGCTTTCCTCAAGACTGATTCCCTATACCCCCTCTGTCGGAACCTTTCCAGTGCCTCCTTTATACAAATTTCGAGATCACTCGCTTCACTGCAAATCCGTTTGAGTCTCAATAATTCCCCAAACGGAATATTATCAATGATGTGTCTAGGATGCGCACTGCTGGCATGAAGAATGTTATTTCCAGCAGTGCTTTTCCGAAAGAGTTTAGTGGCCAAGTGATTCTGATGTATAAACACTTTAACATCTAAAAATTCAGCTTCACACTTACTAATAGATGAGGTGAATTTAAGATTCTCCTGATTGGTATTAATGGAAGTAACAAATTCAGTTGCACTGGCATGATCACCACGCCATAAAACAAAAACATCATCTATAAAACGCATCCAAAGTACCACATGTTTGTTGTAAATATCATAGTGTGTTTGCCTGAGGACATGCTCCTCCCACCAGCCTACATGTAAACATGCATAGCTAGGAGAGAAGCATGCCCCCATCGCAACACCACGTTGTTGGATGTAGATGTCACTACCAAACAAGAAAAAATTTGTTGTTAAGACACCAATTGGTAAGTTCCATCAGTAATTTGTTATGATTATAACAATTAATGGGCCTTTTGCCCAGGAAAAATTCCAAAGCTCTGAGCCCAGATGTATGGTCAATACTTGTATAAAGCGACTCGATATCTAAGGTGATAAATAGCATATCGTCACTCCATCCAGCATTTTTGATCTTACCAATAAAGTCCCCAGTGTCTCTAATGTAGGTAGGAAGACCTTTCACCAAATCCTGCAGGAAGTAGTCGATATATTCAGTCACATGCTCCGCTACTCCTGCAATGGCAGAAATAATTGGTCTCCCAGGCACTGGAACAACTTGTTTGTGGACCTTGGGTAAAAGATACAATTTGGGTAATAGGGGATGTTCAACATGCAAAAAATCAAATTCTTGTTTGGAAATCATGCCTTCTCTCTTCCATTTCCACAGTAACTTTTTTAATGTCTCTTTGGCATGATTAAACTCTTTGATGGTACTCTTTGAATAACATAATAGATTGTTGAGTTGATTATATATAAAATTCACTTCAAAAACCATAGGTTTCACACATGTTATAGTTAGCTGGACATTTCACTTGTGAAAAAACCATTGAAATTCCCCCATCAGCAGAGGATTGCGGTCGCGTGAGTTATAGTTGCCTGCACTAACTATAACGGGGGAATTTCAATGGTTTTTCATGAGTGAAATGTCCAGCTAACTATAACATGTGTGAAACCTATGGTTTTTTAAGTGAATTTGCAAGGTTTTTTAAAATGCTAATTCCTAACTATAACGTGTGGGAAACCTATGGTTTTTTCAGTGAATTTGTACGGTTTTTTAAATGCTAAATGCTAAGTTATGTATTTTTTTTTTTTTAAGGTTTTTCACCGTGCGCGTACTGTACGCGCACGCTACGCGTACTCCGCGATTTTTTGCAAAAAAATTAAAGGAAATTTTGGCCCTTGGGGTCCTTCTGGGACCCCCTGACAAAGGCTAGGGGGTCAGGAACTGTCCACCCTGCCCCCTTTTCACGTTCTCCACCTTTGTTTTTCACCCCCTCAGCCTGCGAGAGAAAAAATGGCGGCCGACACTTCCTGGTTTCGACCGATTCGAATGTTTACTAAGATCTAACAACCAATCAGAATCGCGCTCGCGCACGGCAGCGTGCGCGTACGGTAAGTTTTACTGTACGCGCACGGTGCGCGCTTATAGTATATATATGCTTTTAAATGCTATTTTCTCAGGAAATACTGAACAGATTTACACCAGACCTGCAAAAGGCACATCCCTGACCTGAGGACTACCTCTCTGCCAAATTTCAAGTAATTCTGTTCAGCCGTTCGGGCTGTAGCTTGGACTAAAGGTCCTATGGAAAAATGCATGGGGAAAACGCGTTTTGGGACCCCCCCTTCTTCTCAGCCCCCACTTGACGAATCTCCCCGAGACTTTCAGGGAAGGAGCGGAGCGGAGCGCCCCACCTATTTTGAAAATTTCGCGAGGATTCGTCAATCGGCGCCAAAGTTATTCCAAATAGAATGTTGCGGATTTCCTATGGAAACACGATCCTAACTATAACTATCTATCTACTGGCGACCGCCAGTAGATAATATATATATATATATATATTTATATTTAGTATACTATGTATACATGTGAAAATGTCTCGGTCCGCCTGTTTGCCTCGGTGGCACGGAAAAAATGGGTGTAACTGACGTCAGCACGCCGACGTGGTTCTCTTATGGCTCCGATGACGTCATACGGTGTCGTGAGCGGAGCCATGCTCTTATGACGTCCTTGTCGACGTGGGAGAGCTAGGAAAGAATTTCTGTGGAATGCTGGTGCAGGGGATATTCACCAAAGTGTTCAGGCTAGTCCTTTGGGAGCAACTGTTTATGTTGCCACTCCAGAAACTGAAACCAGTGATCCTAGGGCAGAGGCCCTGCAGATGGCACACGAGGTGGGGTGCCCAGTCGTGTGCACCGGCAGGGCAGGGAAGTGACAAGCATCACAACCCACAAAAAAGGTAACGAGGGCACTGAATAACACAGGATCTTCTCTTTGTATCTGGCAGGAACAACAAGGTTAAAATGCCCTAGTTCAAAAATGTCGAATTAGTGCTACAACGGTCTTCAAGAGGACCTGTGATGCCGCTTCTGGCTCCCGTACCCTGGAGGCGGCACATGGGTCACGCGGTACGGTCATACTGCGGTGGGACGCACACTCGTTGACCTCTCATGGCTCTGCTCCACACTTCAGTGAGGAGGCTTTCCATTAGCTGTGTTTTCTGATGACGTGTCGCGCCGGCCCCATCCAACAACAGAACTCCATTAGATCCAGACTCTTCCACTCTCTCACCGGAAGTGAAACCAGGTCACGTGGGCACTTTCACAATACAACAGCCGAGAATGCACTTTTGTTGAAAAAAACACATTCCTTCCTCCTAATTTATCAAATAAACGACTCACTGAAGAACAGGGGCCAGCTTCAATCGGTAAACAGCTGTTACAACGACTTTTTTACTTTGTGATACTATTAAAATGCATGCATTACCACGCATGTGTTGTACATCGCAAAGTCATTACTACGCATTGTTTTAGAACGCATGGTCATTTACCACACATGCCTTTACAACAAATTTCATTGTAAAGGTATGTATGGTACATGACCATTCATTTGAAAAAACATGTATACGATCCACGTCATTGTAAGGAAACAGAGGCTGTTCCGTTTCCTCACAACGACGTGCACCGCCCCTCAGAGACGACGTGAAGCAGGAACCACGAGGAGAGAGGAACCACGAGGAGTGAGAGGTAAGGGGGAGTGGGCATGGGGTGGGGGTTTCTTTTCTAGGGTTTAGGGTAGTGCAGTGGTGTTTGGGTTGTGTAGGGGGTCATGCTGGGGGTAGTGTTTTAGGGTTTAGGGTAGTGCAGTGGTTTTTGGGTAGTGTAGGTGGTCGTGCTGGGGTTGTATTTTATGGTTTAGGGTAGTGCAGTAGTGTAGGGGGTCGTGCTTGGGGTAGTGTTTTAGGGTTTAGGGTAGTGCAGTGGTGTTTGTGTAGTGTAGGGGTCGTGCTGGGGGTAGTGTTTTAGGGTTTAGGGTAGTGCAGTGGTGTTTGTGTAGTGTAGGGGGTAATGCTGGGGGAGTGTTTTAGGGTTTAGGGTAGTGCAGTGGTGTAGGGGGTTGTGCTTGGGGTAGTGTTTTAGGGTTTAGGGTAGTGCAGTGGTGTTTGTGTAGTGTAGGGGTCGCGCTGGGGGTAGTGTTTTAGGGTTTAAGGTAGTGCAGTGGTGTTTGTGTACTGTAGGGGAGCTTGCTGGGGGTAGTGTTTTAGGGTTTAGAGTAGTGCAGTGGTGTTTGTGTAGTGTAGGGGGTCGCGCTGGGGTAGTGGTTTAGGGCAGTGCATTGCAGTTGTGTTTGGGTAGTGTAGGAGGTTGTGCTGGGGGTAGTGTTTTAGGGATTACGGCAGTGCAGTGGGGTCTGTGTAGTGTAGGGTGTCATGCTGGGAGTAGTGTTTCAGGGTTAGGGTAGTGCAGTGGTGTTTGGGTAGTGTAGGTGTTTGTGCAGGGGGTAGATTTAGGGTTTAGGGTAGTGTAGCGGTGTTCGGGTAGCGTAGGGGGTTATGCTGGGGGTAGTGTTTTAGGGTTTAGGGTAGCGCAGTGGTGTTTGTGTAGTGTAGGGGGTCATGCTGGGGGTAGATTTAGGGTTTAGGTTAGTGCAGTGGTGTTTGGGGAGTGTAGGGGTACTGCTGGGGGTAGTGTTTTAGGGTTTAGAGTAGTGTAGTGGTGTTTGTGTAGTATTGGGGGTAGTTCTGGAGGTAGTGTGTTAGGGTTTAGGGTAGTGCAGTATTGTTTGGGTAGTGTAGGGGTAGTGATGGGGGTAGTGTTTTAGGGTGTAGGGTAGTGGAGTGGTGTTTGGGTAGTATAGGGGTCGTGCTGGGGGTACTGTTTTAGGGTTTAGGGTAGTGCAGTGGTGATTGTGTGGTGTAGGGGGTCATGCTGGGATAAGTGTTTTTGGGTTTATGGCAGTGCAGTGGGGTTTGTGTAGTGTAGGGGGTTGTGCTGGGGGTAGTGTTTTAGGGTTTAGGGTAGTGCAGTGGTGTTTGGGTAGTTTAGGGGGTCGTGCTGGATTAGTGGTTTAGGGTAGTGCAGTTGTGTTTGGGTAGTGTAGGGGGTCATGCTGGGGGTAGTGTTTTAGGGTTTAGGGTAGTGCAGTGGTGTTTGTGTAGTGTAGTGGGTCATGCTGGGGGTAGTGTTTTAGGGTTTGGGGTAGTGCAGTTGTGTTTGGGTAGTGTAGGGGGTTCTGCTGTGCGTAGTGTTTTAGGGTTTAGGGTAGTGATGTGGTGTTTGTGTAGTGAAGGGGTCATGCTGGGGGTAATGTTTTAGGGTTTAGGGTAGTGCAGTGGTGTTTGTGTAGTGTAATGGGTCATGCTGGGGGAAGTGTCTTAGGGCTTAGGGTAGCGCAGTTCTAAAAAACATGTAGACGATCCACGTCGTTGTAAGGAAATAGAGACTGTTCCGTTTTCTCACAACGACGTGCACCGCCCCTCAGAGACGACGTGAAGCAGGAACCACGAGGAGAGAGGAACCATAAGGAGTGAGAGGTAAGGGAGAGTGGGCGTGGGGTGGGGGTTTCTTTTCTAGGGTTTAGGATAGTGCAGTGGTGTTTGGGTAGTGTAGGGGCTGATGCTGGGGGTAGTGTTTTAGGGATTACAGCAGTGCGGCCTATGTGGTGTAGGGGGTCATGCTGGGGGTAGTGTGTCAGGGTTTAGGGTAGAGCAGTGGTATTTGAGTAGTGTAGGGGTTTGTGCAGGGGGAAGATTTAGGGTTCAGGGTAGTGCAGTGGTGTTCGGGTAGTGTAGAGGGTCAGGCTGGGGGTAGTGTTTTAGGGTTTAGGGTAGTGCAGAAGTGTTTGTGTAGTATTGGGGTAGTTCTGGGGGTAGTGTTTTAGGGTTTAGGGTAGTGCAGTGGTGTTTGGGTAGTGTAGGGGTAGTGCTGGGGGTAGTGTTTTAGGGTTTAGGGTAGTGCAGTGGTGTTTGGGTAGTGTAGGGGGTCGTGCTGGGGGTAGTGTTTTAGGGTTTAGGGTTTAGGGTAGTGCAGTGGTGTTTGGGTAGTGTAGGGGTAGTGCTGGGGGTAGTGTTTTAGGGTTTAGAGTAGTGCAGTGGTGTTTGGGTAGTGTAGGGGGTCATGTTGAGGGTAGTGTTTTAGGGTTTAGGGTAGTGCCGTGGTGTTTGTGTAGTGTAGTGGTCATGCTGGGGGTAGTGTTTTAGGGTTAAGGGTAGTGCAGTGGTGTTTGGGTAGTGTAGGGGTAGTGCTGGGGGTAGTGTTTTAGGGTTTAGGGTAGTGCAGTGGTTTTTGTGTGGTGTAAGAGGTCGTGCTGGGGTAAGTGTTTTAGGGTTTAGGGTAGTGGAGTGGTGTTTGGCTAGTGTAGGGGGTTGTGCTGGGGTTAGTGTTTCAAGGTTTAGGTTAGTGCAGTGGTGTTTGTGTGGTATAGGGGGTCGTGCTGGGGAATGTGTTTTAGGGTTTAGGGTAGGGCAGTGGTTTTTTTGGAGTGTAGGGGGTTGTGCTGGGGGTAGAGGTAGGGTTTAGGGTAGTGCAGTGGTGTTTGGGTAGTGTAGGGGTAGTGCTGGGGGTAGTGTTTTAGGGTTTAGGGTAGTGCAGTGGTGTTTGGGTAGTGTAGGGGGTCGTGCTGGGGGTAGTGTTTTAGGGTTTAGGTTAGTGCAGTGGTGTTTGGGTAGTGTAGGGGTAGTGCTGGGGGTAGTGTTTTAGGGTTTAGGGTAGTGCAGTGGTGTTTGGGTAGTGTAGGGGGTCATGTTGGGGGTAGTGTTTTAGGGTTTATGGTAGTGCCGTGGTGTTTGTGTAGTGTAGGGGTCATGCTGGGGGTAGTGTTTTAGGGTTTAGTGTAGTGCAGTGGTGTTTGGGTAGTGTAGGGGTAGTGCTGGGGGTAGTGTTTTAGGGTTTAGGGTAGTGCAGTGGTTTTTGTGTGGTGTAAGAGGTCTTGCTGGGGTAAGTGTTTTAGGGTTTAGGGTATGGAGTGGTGTTTGGCTAGTGTAGGGGGTTGTGCTGGGGTTAGTGTTTCAAGGTTTAGGTTAGTGCAGTGGTGTTTGTGGGGTGTAGGGGGTCGTGCTGGGGAATGTGTTTTAGGGTTTAGGGTAGGGCAGTGGTTTTTGTGGAGTGTAGGGGGTTGTGCTGGGGGTAGAGGTAGGGTTTAGGGTAGTGCAGTGGTGTTTGGGTATTGTAGGGGGTCGTGCTAGGGTAATGTTTTAGGGTTTAGGGTAGTGCAGTGGTGTTTGTGTAGTGTAGGGGGTTGTACTGGGGGTGGTGTTTTAGGGTTTAGGGTAGTGCAGAGGTGTTTGGGTAGTGTAGGGGGTAGTGCTGGGGGTAGTGTTTTAGGATTTAGGGTAGTGTAGTGATGTTTTTGTAGTGTAGGGGGTTGTGCTGGGGGTAGTGTTTAAGGGTTTAGGGTAGTGTAGTGATGTTTTTGTAGTGTAGGGGGTCTTGCTGGGGGTAGTGTTTTAGTGTTTAGGGTAGTGCAGTGGTGTTTGTGTAGTGTAGTGGGTAGTGTTTTAGGTTTCAGGGTAGTGCCGTCGTGTTTGTGTAGTGTAGGGGGTCGTGCTGGGGGTAGTGTTTTAGGGATTAGGGTAGTGCAGTGGTGTTTGTGTAGTTTAATGGGTCATGCTGGGGGAAGTGTCTTAGGGTTTAGTGTAGCGCAGTTCTAAAAAACATGTGGACAATCCACGTCAATGTAAGGAAACATAGGCTGTTTCGTTTCCTCCCTACCACGTGCACCGCCCCTCAGAGACGATGTGAAACAGGAACCACGAGGAGAGAGGAACCCCGAGGAGTGAGAGGTAAGGGGGAGTGTTCATGGGGTGGGGGTTTCTTTTCTAGGGTTTAGGGTAGTGCAGTTGTGTTTGGGTAGTGTAGGGGGTCATGCTGGGGGTAGTGTTTTAGGGTTTAGGGTAGTGCAGTGGTGTTTGTGTAGTGTAGTGGGTCATGCTGGGGGTAGTGTTTTAGGGTTTAGGAAAGTGCAGTTGTGTTTGGGTAGTGTAGGGGGTTCGTGCTGGGGGTAGTGTTTTAGGGTTTAGGGTAGTGCAGTGGTGTATGTGTACTATAGGGGGTCTTACTGGGGTCGTGTTTTAGGCTTTAGGGTAGTGCAGAAGTCTTTGTGTGGTGTAAGGGGTCGTGCTGGGGTAAGTATTTTAGGGTTTAGGGTAGTGGAGTGGTGTTTGGCTAGTGTAGGGGGTTGTGCTGGGGGTAGTGTTTCAAGGTTTAGGTTAGTGCAGTGGTGTTTGTGTGGTGTAGGGGGTCGTGCTGGGGAATGTGTTTTAGGGTTTAGGGTAGGGCAGTGTTTTTTGTGTGGTGTAGGGGGTCATGCTGGGGGTAGTGTTTTAGGGTTTAGGGTAGTGCAGAGGTGTTTGGGTAGAGTAGGGGGTAGTGCTGGGGGTAGTGTTTTAGGATTTAGGGTAGTGCAGTGATGTTTGGGTAGTGTAGGGGGTTGTGCTGGGGGTAGTGTTTTAGGGTTTAGGGTTGTGCTGTGGTGTTTGTGTAGTGTAGGGGGTCATGCTGGGGGTAGTGTTTTAGGGTTTAGGGTAGTGCAGTGGTGTTTGTGTAGTGTAGGGGGTCGTGCTGGGGGTAGTGTTTTAGGGATTAGGGTAGTGCAGTGGCGTTTTTGTAGTTTAATGGGTCCTGCTGGGGGAAGTGTCTTAGGGTTTAGTGTAGCGCAGTTCTAAAAAACATGTGGACGATCCACGTCGTTGTAAGGAAACAGAGGCTGTTTTGTTTCCTCTCAACGACGTGCACCGCCCCTCAGAGACGACGTGAAACAGGAACCACGAGGAGAGAGGAACCCCGAGGAGTGAGAGGTAAGGGGGAGTGGTCATGGGGTGGGGGTTTCTTTTCTAGGGTTTAGGGTAGTGCAGTGGTGTTTGGGTAGTATAGGGGGTCGTGCTAGGGGTAGTGTTTTAGGGTTTAGGGTAGTGCAGTGGTGTTTGTGTAGTGTAGAGGGTCGAGCTAGGGGTAATGTTTTAGGGTTTAGGGTAGTGCAGTGGTGTTTGTGTAATGTAGGGTGTCGTGCTGGGGTAGATTTAGGGTCTAGGGTAGTGCAGTGGTGTTTGGGTGGTGTAGGGCGTCGTGCTGGGGGTAGTGTTTTAGTGTTTAGGGTAGTGCAGTGATGTTTGGGTAGTGTAGGGGTTTGTGCAGGGGTAGATGTAGTGTTCAGGGTAGTGCAGTGGTGTTCGGGTATTGTAGGGGGTCATGCTGTGGGTAGTGTTTTAGGGTTTAGGGTAGTGCAGTGGTGTTTGTGTAGTGTAATGGGTCATGCTGGGGGTAGTGTTTTAGGGTTTAGGGTAGTGCAGGGGTGTTTGGGTAGTGTAGGGGGTCGTGCTGGGGGTAGATTTAGGGTTTAGGGGAGCGCAGTGGTGTTTGTGTAGATTAGGGGGTCGTGCTGGGGGCAGTGTTTTAGGATTTCGGGTAGTGCAGTGGTGTTTAGGTAGTGCTGGGGGTCATGCTGAGGGTAGTGTTTTAGGGTTTAGGGTAGTGCAGTGGTGTTTGGGTAGTGTAGGGGGTACTGCTGGGGGTAGTGTTTTAGGGTTTAGGGTAGTGCTGTGGTGTTTGGGTAGTGTAGGTGATACTGCTGGGGGTAGTGTTTTAGGGTTTAGGGTAGTGCAGTGGTGTTTGGGTAGTGTAGGGGGTCATGCTGGGGGTAGTGTTTTAGGGTTTAGGGTAGTGCAGTGGTGTTTGGGTAGTGTAGGGGTAGTGCTGGGGTAGTGTTTTAAGGTTTAGGTTAGTGCAGTGGTGTTTGTGTGGTGTAGGGGGTCGTGCTGGGGAATGTGTTTTAGGGTTTAGGGTAGGGCAGTGGTTTTTGTGGAGTGTAGGGGGTTGTGCTGGGGGTAGAGGTAGGGTTTAGGGTAGTGCAGTGGTGTTTGGGTATTGTAGGGGGTCGTGCTAGGGTAATGTTTTAGGGTTTAGGGTAGTGCAGTGGTGTTTGTGTAGTGTAGGGGGTTGTACTGGGGGTGGTGTTTTAGGGTTTAGGGTAGTGCAGAGGTGTTTGGGTAGTGTAGGGGGTAGTGCTGGGGGTAGTGTTTTAGGATTTAGGGTAGTGCAGGGATGTTTGGGTAGTGTAGGGGGTTGTGCTGGGGGTAGTGTTTAAGGGTTTAGGGTTGTGCAGTGGTGTTTGTGTAGTGTAGGGGGTCATGCTGGGGGTAGTGTTTTAGGGTTTAGGGTAGTGCTGTGGTGTTTGGGTAGTGTAGGGGTCATGCTGGGGGTAGTGTTTTAGGGTTTAGGGTAGTGCAGTGGACTTTGTGTGGTGGAAGAGGTCGTGCTGGGGTAAGTGTTTTAGGGTTTAGGGTAGTGGAGTGGTGTTTGGCTAGTATAGGGGGTTGTGCTGGGGGTAGTGTTTCAAGGTTTAGGTTAGTGCAGTGGTGTTTGTGTGGTGTAGGGGGTCGTGCTGGGGAATGTGTTTTAGGGTTTAGGGTAGGGCAGTGGTTTTTGTGGAGTGTAGGGGGTTGTGCTGGGGGTAGAGGTAGGGTTTAGGGTAGTGCAGTGTTGTTTGGGTATTGTAGGGGGTCGTGCTAGGGTAATGTTTTAGGGTTTAGGGTAGTGCAGTGGTGTTTGTGTAGTGTAGGGGGTTGTACTGGGGGTGGTGTTTTAGGGTTTAGGGTAGTGCAGAGGTGTTTGGGTAGTGTAGGGGGTAGTGCTGGGGGTAGTGTTTTAGGATTTAGGGTAGTGCAGGGATGTTTGGGTAGTGTAGGGGGTTGTGCTGGGGGTAGTGTTTAAGGGTTTAGGGTTGTGCAGTGGTGTTTGTATAGTGTAGGGGGTCATGCTGGGGGTAGTGTTTTAGGGTTTAGGGTAGTGCAGTGGTGTTTGTGTAGTGTAGTGGGTAGTGTTTTAGGTTTTAGGGTAGTGCCGTCGTGTTTGTGTAGTGTAGGGGGTCATGCTGGGGGTAGTGTTTTAGGGATTAGGGTAGTGCAGTGGTGTTTGTGTAGTTTAATGGGTCATGCTGGGGGAAGTGTCTTAGGGTTTAGTGTAGCCGCGTTCTAAAAAACATGTGGACAATCCACGTCAATGTAAGGAAACATAGGCTGTTTCGTTTCCCCCCTACCACGTGCACCGCCCCTCAGAGACGATGTGAAACAGGAACCACGAGGAGAGAGGAACCCCGAGATGTGAGAGGTAAGGGGGAGTGTTCATGGGGTGGGGGTTTCTTTTCTAGGGTTTAGGGTAGTACAGTGGTGTTTGGTTAGTGTAGGGGGTCGTGCTGGGGGTAGTGTTTTAGGGATTAGGGTAGTGCAGTGGTGTTTGGGTAGTTTAGGGGGTCATGCTGGATTAGTGTTTTAGGGTTTAGGGTAGTGCAGTTGTGTTTGGGTAGTGTAGGGGGTCATGCTGGGGGTAGTGTTTTAGGGTTTAGGGTAGTGCAGTGGTGTTTGTGTAGTGTAGTGGGTCATGCTGGGGGTAGTGTTTTAGGGTTTAGGGTAGTGCAGTTGTGTTTGGGTAGTGTAGGGGGTTCTGCTGTGCGTAGTGTTTTAGGGTAGTGCCGTGGTGTTTGTGTAGTGAAGGGGTCATGCTGGGGTAAGTATTTCAGGGTTTAGGGTAGTGGAGTGGTGTTTGGCTAGTGTAGGGGGTTGTGCTGGGGGTAGTGTTTCAAGGTTTAGGTTAGTGCAGTGGTGTTTGTGTGGTGTAGGGGGTCGTGCTGGGGAATGTGTTTTAGGGATTAGGGTAGGGCAGTGGTTTTTGTGTAGTGTAAGGGGTCGTGCTGGGGGTAGTGTTTTAGGATTTAGGGTAGTGCAGTGATGTTTGGGTAGTGTAGGGGGTTGTGCTGGGGGTAGTGTTTTAGGGTTTAGGGTTGTGCTGTGGTGTTTGTGTAGTGTAGGGGGTCATGCTGGGGGTAGTGTTTTAGGGTTTAGGGTAGTGCAGTGGTGTTTGTGTAGTGTAAGGGGTCGTGCTGGGGGTAGTGTTTTAGGGATTAGGGTAGTGCAGTGGCGTTTTTGTAGTTTAATGGGTCATGCTGGGGGAAGTGTCTTAGGGTTCAGTGTAGTGCAGTTCTAAAAAACATGTGGATGATCCACGTCGTTGTAAGGAAACAGAGGCTGTTTTGTTTCCTCCCAACGACGTGCACCGCCCCTCAGAGACGACGTGAAACAGGAACCACGAGGAGAGAGGAACCCCGAGGAGTGAGAGGTAAGGGGGAGTGGTCATGGGGTGGGGGTTTCTTTTCTAGGGTTTAGGGTAGTGCAGTGGTGTTTGGGTAGTATAGGGGGTCGTGCTAGGGGTAGTGTTTTAGGGTTTAGGGTAGTGCAGTGGTGTTTGTGTAGTGTAGAGGGTCGAGTTAGGGGTAATGTTTTAGGGTAGTGCAGTGGTGTTTGTGTAATGTAGGGTGTCGTGCTGGGGTAGATTTAGGGTCTAGGGTAGTGCAGTGGTGTTTGGGTAGTGTAGGGCATCGTGCTGGGGGTAGTGTTTTAGTGTTTAGGGTAGTGCAGTGATGTTTGGGTAGTGTAGGGGTTTGTGCAGGGGTAGATGTAGGGTTCAGGGTAGTGCAGTTGTGTTCGGGTATTGTAGGGGGTCATGCTGTGGGTAGTGTTTTAGGGTTTAGGGTAGTGCAGTGGTGTTTGTGTAGTGTAATGGGTCATGCTGGGGGTAGTGTTTTAGGGTTTAGGGTAGTGCAGGGGTGTTTGGGTAGTGTAGGGGGTCGTGCTGGGGGTAGATTTAGGGTTTAGGGGAGCGCAGTGGTGTTTGTGTAGTGTAGGGGGTCGTGCTGGGGGCAGTGTTTTAGGATTTCGGGTAGTGCAGTGGTGTTTAGGTAGTGCTGGGGGTCATGCTGAGGGTAGCGTTTTAGGGTTTAGGGTAGTGCAGTGGTGTTTGGGTGGTGTAGGGGTACTGCTGGGGGTAGTGTTTTAGGGTTTAGGGTAGTGCTGTGGTGTTTGTGTAGTGTAGGTGGTACTGCTGGGGGTAGTGTTTTAGGGTTTAGGGTAGTGCAGGGGTGTTTGTGTAATGTAGGGGGTCACACTCGGGGTAGTGTTTTAGGGTTTAGGGTAGTGCAGTTGTGTTTGGGTAGTGTTGGGGGTAGTGTTTTAGGGTTTAGAGTAGTGCAGTGGTGTTTGTGTAATGTAGGGGGTCATGCTGGGTGTAGTGTTTTAGGGTTTAGGGTTTAGGGTAGTGCAGAGGTGTTTGGGTAGTGTAGGGGGTAGTGCTGGGGGTAGTGTTTAAGCATTTAGGGTTGTGCAGTGGTGTTTGTGTAGTGTAGGGGTCATGCTGGGGGTAGTGTTTTAGGGTTTAGGGTAGTGCAGTGGTGTTTGTGTAGTGTAGGGGGTAGTGTTTTAGGTTTTAGGGTAGTGCCGTCGTGTTTGTGTAGTGTAGGGGGTCGTGCTGGGGGTAGTGTTTTAGGGATTAGGGTAGTGCAGTGGTGTTTGTGTAGTTTAATGGGTCATGCTGGGGGAAGTGTCTTAGGGTTTAGTGTAGCGCAGTTCTAAAAAACATGTGGACGATCCACGTCGTTGTAAGGAAACATAGGCTGTTTTGTTTCCTCCCTACCACGTGCACCACCCCTCAGAGACGAAGTGAAACAGGAACCACGAGGAGAGAGGAACCCCGAGGAGTGAGAGGTAAGGGGGAGTGGTCATGGGGTGGGGGTTTATTTTCTAGGGTTTAGGGTAGTGCAGTGGTGTTTGGTTAGTGTAGGGGGTCATGCTGGGGGTAGTGTTTTAGGGTTTAGGGTAGTGCAGTGGTGTTTGGGTAGTGTAGGGGTTTGTGCAGGGGTAGATGTAGGGTTCAGGGTAGTGCAGTGGTGTTCGGGTATTGTAGGGGGTCATGCTGTGGGTAGTGTTTTAGGGTTTAGGGTAGTGCAGTGGTGTTTGTGTAGTGTAATGGGTCATGCTGGGGGTAGTGTTTTAGGGTTTAGGGTAGTGCAGGGGTGTTTGGGTAGTGTAGGGGGTCGTGCTGGGGGTAGATTTAGGGTTTAGGGGAGCGCAGTGGTGTTTGTGTAGTGTAGGGGGTCGTGCTGGGGGCAGTGTTTTAGGATTTCGGGTAGTGCAGTGGTGTTTAGGTAGTGCTGGGGGTCATGCTGAGGGTAGCGTTTTAGGGTTTAGGGTAGTGCAGTGGTG
Organism: Triturus cristatus; assembly: GCF_964204655.1. Lineage (NCBI taxonomy): Eukaryota > Metazoa > Chordata > Amphibia > Caudata > Salamandridae > Triturus > Triturus cristatus. The sequence goes on from NC_140579.1 coordinate 1,153,214,627, forward strand.
TTTGGGTAGTGTAGGGGGTACTGTTGGGGGTAGTGTTTTAGGGTTTAGGGTAGTGCAGAAGTGTTTGTGTAGTATTGGGGTAGTTCTGGGGGTAGTGTTTTAGGGTTTAGGGTAGTGCAGTGGTGTTTGGGTAGTGTAGGGGTAGTGCTGGGGGTAGTGTTTTAGGGTTTAGGGTAGTGCAGTGGTGTTTGGGTAGTGTAGGGGGTCGTGCTGGGGGTAGTGTTTTAGGGTTTAGGGTAGTGCAGTGGTGTTTGGGTAGTGTAGGGGTAGTGCTGGGGGTAGTGTTTTAGGGTTTAGAGTAGTGCAGTGGTGTTTGGGTAGTGTAGGGGGTCATGTTGAGGGTAGTGTTTTAGGGTTTAGGGTAGTGCCGTGGTGTTTGTGTAGTGTAGTGGTCATGCTGGGGGTAGTGTTTTAGGGTTAAGGGTAGTGCAGTGGTGTTTGGGTAGTGTAGGGGTAGTGCTGGGGGTAGTGTTTTAGGGTTTAGGGTAGTGCAGTGGTTTTTGTGTGGTGTAAGAGGTCGTGCTGGGGTAAGTGTTTTAGGGTTTAGGGTAGTGGAGTGGTGTTTGGCTAGTGTAGGGGGTTGTGCTGGGGTTAGTGTTTCAAGGTTTAGGTTAGTGCAGTGGTGTTTGTGTGGTATAGGGGGTCGTGCTGGGGAATGTGTTTTAGGGTTTAGGGTAGGGCAGTGGTTTTTTTGGAGTGTAGGGGGTTGTGCTGGGGGTAGAGGTAGGGTTTAGGGTAGTGCAGTGGTGTTTGGGTAGTGTAGGGGTAGTGCTGGGGGTAGTGTTTTAGGGTTTAGGGTAGTGCAGTGGTGTTTGGGTAGTGTAGGGGGTCATGTTGGGGGTAGTGTTTTAGGGTTTATGGTAGTGCCGTGGTGTTTGTGTAGTGTAGGGGTCATGCTGGGGGTAGTGTTTTAGGGTTTAGTGTAGTGCAGTGGTGTTTGGGTAGTGTAGGGGTAGTGCTGGGGGTAGTGTTTTAGGGTTTAGGGTAGTGCAGTGGTTTTTGTGTGGTGTAAGAGGTCTTGCTGGGGTAAGTGTTTTAGGGTTTAGGGTATGGAGTGGTGTTTGGCTAGTGTAGGGGGTTGTGCTGGGGTTAGTGTTTCAAGGTTTAGGTTAGTGCAGTGGTGTTTGTGGGGTGTAGGGGGTCGTGCTGGGGAATGTGTTTTAGGGTTTAGGGTAGGGCAGTGGTTTTTGTGGAGTGTAGGGGGTTGTGCTGGGGGTAGAGGTAGGGTTTAGGGTAGTGCAGTGGTGTTTGGGTATTGTAGGGGGTCGTGCTAGGGTAATGTTTTAGGGTTTAGGGTAGTGCAGTGGTGTTTGTGTAGTGTAGGGGGTTGTACTGGGGGTGGTGTTTTAGGGTTTAGGGTAGTGCAGAGGTGTTTGGGTAGTGTAGGGGGTAGTGCTGGGGGTAGTGTTTTAGGATTTAGGGTAGTGTAGTGATGTTTTTGTAGTGTAGGGGGTTGTGCTGGGGGTAGTGTTTAAGGGTTTAGGGTAGTGTAGTGATGTTTTTGTAGTGTAGGGGGTCATGCTGGGGGTAGTGTTTTAGTGTTTAGGGTAGTGCAGTGGTGTTTGTGTAGTGTAGTGGGTAGTGTTTTAGGTTTCAGGGTAGTGCCGTCGTGTTTGTGTAGTGTAGGGGGTCGTGCTGGGGGTAGTGTTTTAGGGATTAGGGTAGTGCAGTGGTGTTTGTGTAGTTTAATGGGTCATGCTGGGGGAAGTGTCTTAGGGTTTAGTGTAGCGCAGTTCTAAAAAACATGTGGACAATCCACGTCAATGTAAGGAAACATAGGCTGTTTCGTTTCCTCCCTACCACGTGCACCGCCCCTCAGAGACGATGTGAAACAGGAACCACGAGGAGAGAGGAACCCCGAGGAGTGAGAGGTAAGGGGGAGTGTTCATGGGGTGGGGGTTTCTTTTCTAGGGTTTAGGGTAGTGCAGTGGTGTTTGGTTAGTGTAGGGGGTCGTGCTGGGGGTAGTGTGTTAGGGATTAGGGTAGTGCAGTGGTGTTTGGGTAGTTTGGGGGTCATGCTGGATTAGTGTTTTAGGGTTTAGGGTAGTGCAGTTGTGTTTGGGTAGTGTAGGGGGTCATGCTGGGGGTAGTGTTTTAGGGTTTAGGGTAGTGCAGTGGTGTTTGTGTAGTGTAGTGGGTCATGCTGGGGGTAGTGTTTTAGGGTTTAGGAAAGTGCAGTTGTGTTTGGGTAGTGTAGGGGGTTCGTGCTGGGGGTAGTGTTTTAGGGTTTAGGGTAGTGCAGTGGTGTATGTGTACTATAAGGGGTCTTACTGGGGTCGTGTTTTAGGCTTTAGGGTAGTGCAGAAGTCTTTGTGTGGTGTAAGGGGTCGTGCTGGGGTAAGTATTTTAGGGTTTAGGGTAGTGGAGTGGTGTTTGGCTAGTGTAGGGGGTTGTGCTGGGGGTAGTGTTTCAAGGTTTAGGTTAGTGCAGTGGTGTTTGTGTGGTGTAGGGGGTCGTGCTGGGGAATGTGTTTTAGGGTTTAGGGTAGGGCAGTGTTTTTTGTGTGGTGTAGGGGGTCATGCTGGGGGTAGTGTTTTAGGGTTTAGGGTAGTGCAGAGGTGTTTGGGTAGAGTAGGGGGTAGTGCTGGGGGTAGTGTTTTAGGATTTAGGGTAGTGCAGTGATGTTTGGGTAGTGTAGGGGGTTGTGCTGGGGGTAGTGTTTTAGGGTTTAGGGTTGTGCTGTGGTGTTTGTGTAGTGTAGGGGGTCATGCTGGGGGTAGTGTTTTAGGGTTTAGGGTAGTGCAGTGGTGTTTGTGTAGTGTAGGGGGTCGTGCTGGGGGTAGTGTTTTAGGGATTAGGGTAGTGCAGTGGCGTTTTTGTAGTTTAATGGGTCCTGCTGGGGGAAGTGTCTTAGGGTTTAGTGTAGCGCAGTTCTAAAAAACATGTGGACGATCCACGTCGTTGTAAGGAAACAGAGGCTGTTTTGTTTCCTCTCAACGACGTGCACCGCCCCTCAGAGACGACGTGAAACAGGAACCACGAGGAGAGAGGAACCCCGAGGAGTGAGAGGTAAGGGGGAGTGGTCATGGGGTGGGGGTTTCTTTTCTAGGGTTTAGGGTAGTGCAGTGGTGTTTGGGTAGTATAGGGGGTCGTGCTAGGGGTAGTGTTTTAGGGTTTAGGGTAGTGCAGTGGTGTTTGTGTAGTGTAGAGGGTCGAGCTAGGGGTAATGTTTTAGGGTTTAGGGTAGTGCAGTGGTGTTTGTGTAATGTAGGGTGTCGTGCTGGGGTAGATTTAGGGTCTAGGGTAGTGCAGTGGTGTTTGGGTGGTGTAGGGCGTCGTGCTGGGGGTAGTGTTTTAGTGTTTAGGGTAGTGCAGTGATGTTTGGGTAGTGTAGGGGTTTGTGCAGGGGTAGATGTAGTGTTCAGGGTAGTGCAGTGGTGTTCGGGTATTGTAGGGGGTCATGCTGTGGGTAGTGTTTTAGGGTTTAGGGTAGTGCAGTGGTGTTTGTGTAGTGTAATGGGTCATGCTGGGGGTAGTGTTTTAGGGTTTAGGGTAGTGCAGGGGTGTTTGGGTAGTGTAGGGGGTCGTGCTGGGGGTAGATTTAGGGTTTAGGGGAGCGCAGTGGTGTTTGTGTAGATTAGGGGGTCGTGCTGGGGGCAGTGTTTTAGGATTTCGGGTAGTGCAGTGGTGTTTAGGTAGTGCTGGGGGTCATGCTGAGGGTAGTGTTTTAGGGTTTAGGGTAGTGCAGTGGTGTTTGGGTAGTGTAGGGGGTACTGCTGGGGGTAGTGTTTTAGGGTTTAGGGTAGTGCTGTGGTGTTTGGGTAGTGTAGGTGATACTGCTGGGGGTAGTGTTTTAGGGTTTAGGGTAGTGCAGTGGTGTTTGGGTAGTGTAGGGGGTCATGCTGGGGGTAGTGTTTTAGGGTTTAGGGTAGTGCAGTGGTGTTTGGGTAGTGTAGGGGTAGTGCTGGGGTAGTGTTTCAAGGTTTAGGTTAGTGCAGTGGTGTTTGTGTGGTGTAGGGGGTCGTGCTGGGGAATGTGTTTTAGGGTTTAGGGTAGGGCAGTGGTTTTTGTGGAGTGTAGGGGGTTGTGCTGGGGGTAGAGGTAGGGTTTAGGGTAGTGCAGTGGTGTTTGGGTATTGTAGGGGGTCGTGCTAGGGTAATGTTTTAGGGTTTAGGGTAGTGCAGTGGTGTTTGTGTAGTGTAGGGGGTTGTACTGGGGGTGGTGTTTTAGGGTTTAGGGTAGTGCAGAGGTGTTTGGGTAGTGTAGGGGGTAGTGCTGGGGGTAGTGTTTTAGGATTTAGGGTAGTGCAGGGATGTTTGGGTAGTGTAGGGGGTTGTGCTGGGGGTAGTGTTTAAGGGTTTAGGGTTGTGCAGTGGTGTTTGTGTAGTGTAGGGGGTCATGCTGGGGGTAGTGTTTTAGGGTTTAGGGTAGTGCTGTGGTGTTTGGGTAGTGTAGGGGTCATGCTGGGGGTAGTGTTTTAGGGTTTAGGGTAGTGCAGTGGACTTTGTGTGGTGGAAGAGGTCGTGCTGGGGTAAGTGTTTTAGGGTTTAGGGTAGTGGAGTGGTGTTTGGCTAGTATAGGGGGTTGTGCTGGGGGTAGTGTTTCAAGGTTTAGGTTAGTGCAGTGGTGTTTGTGTGGTGTAGGGGGTCGTGCTGGGGAATGTGTTTTAGGGTTTAGGGTAGGGCAGTGGTTTTTGTGGAGTGTAGGGGGTTGTGCTGGGGGTAGAGGTAGGGTTTAGGGTAGTGCAGTGGTGTTTGGGTATTGTAGGGGGTCGTGCTAGGGTAATGTTTTAGGGTTTAGGGTAGTGCAGTGGTGTTTGTGTAGTGTAGGGGGTTGTACTGGGGGTGGTGTTTTAGGGTTTAGGGTAGTGCAGAGGTGTTTGGGTAGTGTAGGGGGTAGTGCTGGGGGTAGTGTTTTAGGATTTAGGGTAGTGCAGGGATGTTTGGGTAGTGTAGGGGGTTGTGCTGGGGGTAGTGTTTAAGGGTTTAGGGTTGTGCAGTGGTGTTTGTATAGTGTAGGGGGTCATGCTGGGGGTAGTGTTTTAGGGTTTAGGGTAGTGCAGTGGTGTTTGTGTAGTGTAGTGGGTAGTGTTTTAGGTTTTAGGGTAGTGCCGTCGTGTTTGTGTAGTGTAGGGGGTCATGCTGGGGGTAGTGTTTTAGGGATTAGGGTAGTGCAGTGGTGTTTGTGTAGTTTAATGGGTCATGCTGGGGGAAGTGTCTTAGGGTTTAGTGTAGCCGCGTTCTAAAAAACATGTGGACAATCCACGTCAATGTAAGGAAACATAGGCTGTTTCGTTTCCCCCCTACCACGTGCACCGCCCCTCAGAGACGATGTGAAACAGGAACCACGAGGAGAGAGGAACCCCGAGATGTGAGAGGTAAGGGGGAGTGTTCATGGGGTGGGGGTTTCTTTTCTAGGGTTTAGGGTAGTACAGTGGTGTTTGGTTAGTGTAGGGGGTCGTGCTGGGGGTAGTGTTTTAGGGATTAGGGTAGTGCAGTGGTGTTTGGGTAGTTTAGGGGGTCATGCTGGATTAGTGTTTTAGGGTTTAGGGTAGTGCAGTTGTGTTTGGGTAGTGTAGGGGGTCATGCTGGGGGTAGTGTTTTAGGGTTTAGGGTAGTGCAGTGGTGTTTGTGTAGTGTAGTGGGTCATGCTGGGGGTAGTGTTTTAGGGTTTAGGGTAGTGCAGTTGTGTTTGGGTAGTGTAGGGGGTTCTGCTGTGCGTAGTGTTTTAGGGTAGTGCCGTGGTGTTTGTGTAGTGAAGGGGTCATGCTGGGGTTAGTGTTTTAGGGTTTAGGGTAGTGCAGTGGTGTTTGGGTAGTGTAGGGGTTCATGCTGGGGGTAGTGTTTTAGGGTTTAGGGTAGTGCAGTGGTGTATGTGTACTATAGGGAGTCTTACTGGGGTCGTGTTTAGGCTTTAGGGTAGTGCAGTGGTCTTTGTGTGGTGTAAGGGGTCGTGCTGGGGTAAGTATTTTAGGGTTTAGGGTAGTGGAGTGGTGTTTGGCTAGTGTAGGGGGTTGTGCTGGGGGTAGTGTTTCAAGGTTTAGGTTAGTGCAGTGGTGTATGTGTACTATAGGGGGTCTTACTGGGGTCGTGTTTAGGCTTTAGGGTAGTGCAGTGGTCTTTGTGTGGTGTAAGGGGTCGTGCTGGGGTAAGTATTTCAGGGTTTAGGGTAGTGGAGTGGTGTTTGGCTAGTGTAGGGGGTTGTGCTGGGGGTAGTGTTTCAAGGTTTAGGTTAGTGCAGTGGTGTCTGTGTGGTGTAGGGGGTCGTGCTGGGGAATGTGTTTTAGGGATTAGGGTAGGGCAGTGGTTTTTGTGTGGTGTAGGGGGTCGTGCTGGGGAATGTGTTTTAGGGTTCAGGGTAGTGCAGAGGTGTTTGGGTAGTGTAGGGGGTAGTGCTGGGGTTAGTGTTTTAGGATTTAGGGTAGTGCAGTGATGTTTGGGTAGTGTAGGGGGTTGTGCTGGGGGTAGTGTTTTAGGGTTTAGGGTTGTGCTGTGGTGTTTGTGTAGTGTAGGGGGTCATGCTGGGGGTAGTGTTTTAGGGTTTAGGGTAGTGCAGTGGTGTTTGTGTAGTGTAAGGGGTCGTGCTGGGGGTAGTGTTTTAGGGATTAGGGTAGTGCAGTGGCGTTTTTGTAGTTTAATGGGTCATGCTGGGGGAAGTGTCTTAGGGTTCAGTGTAGTGCAGTTCTAAAAAACATGTGGATGATCCACGTCGTTGTAAGGAAACAGAGGCTGTTTTGTTTCCTCCCAACGACGTGCACCGCCCCTCAGAGACGACGTGAAACAGGAACCACGAGGAGAGAGGAACCCCGAGGAGTGAGAGGTAAGGGGGAGTGGTCATGGGGTGGGGGTTTCTTTTCTAGGGTTTAGGGTAGTGCAGTGGTGTTTGGGTAGTATAGGGGGTCGTGCTAGGGGTAGTGTTTTAGGGTTTAGGGTAGCGCAGTGGTGTTTGTGTAGTGTAGAGGGTCGAGTTAGTGGTAATGTTTTAGGGTAGTGCAGTGGTGTTTGTGTAATGTAGGGTGTCGTGCTGGGGTAGATTTAGGGTCTAGGGTAGTGCAGTGGTGTTTGGGTAGTGTAGGGCGTCGTGCTGGGGGTAGTGTTTTAGTGTTTAGGGTAGTGCAGTGATGTTTGGGTAGTGTAGGGGTTTGTGCAGGGGTAGATGTAGGGTTCAGGGTAGTGCAGTGGTGTTCGGGTATTGTAGGGGGTCATGCTGTGGGTAGTGTTTTAGGGTTTAGGGTAGTGCAGTGGTGTTTGTGTAGTGTAATGGGTCATGCTGGGGGTAGTGTTTTAGGGTTTAGGGTAGTGCAGGGGTGTTTGGGTAGTGTAGGGGGTCGTGCTGGGGGTAGATTTAGGGTTTAGGGGAGCGCAGTGGTGTTTGTGTAGTGTAGGGGGTCGTGCTGGGGGCAGTGTTTTAGGATTTCGGGTAGTGCAGTGGTGTTTAGGTAGTGCTGGGGGTCATGCTGAGGGTAGCGTTTTAGGGTTTAGGGTAGTGCAGTGGTGTTTGGGTGGTGTAGGGGTACTGCTGGGGGTAGTGTTTTAGGGTTTAGGGTAGTGCTGTGGTGTTTGTGTAGTGTAGGTGGTACTGCTGGGGGTAGTGTTTTAGGGTTTAGGGTAGTGCAGGGGTGTTTGTGTAATGTAGGGGGTCACACTCGGGGTAGTGTTTTAGGGTTTAGGGTAGTGCAGTTGTGTTTGGGTAGTGTTGGGGGTAGTGTTTTAGGGTTTAGAGTAGTGCAGTGGTGTTTGTGTAATGTAGGGGGTCATGCTGGGTGTAGTGTTTTAGGGTTTAGGGTTTAGGGTAGTGCAGAGGTGTTTGGGTAGTGTAGGGGGTAGTGCTGGGGGTAGTGTTTAAGCATTTAGGGTTGTGCAGTGGTGTTTGTGTAGTGTAGGGGTCATGCTGGGGGTAGTGTTTTAGGGTTTAGGGTAGTGCAGTGGTGTTTGTGTAGTGTAGGGGGTAGTGTTTTAGGTTTTAGGGTAGTGCCGTCGTGTTTGTGTAGTGTAGGGGGTCGTGCTGGGGGTAGTGTTTTAGGGATTAGGGTAGTGCAGTGGTGTTTGTGTAGTTTAATGGGTCATGCTGGGGGAAGTGTCTTAGGGTTTAGTGTAGCGCAGTTCTAAAAAACATGTGGACGATCCACGTCGTTGTAAGGAAACATAGGCTGTTTTGTTTCCTCCCTACCACGTGCACCACCCCTCAGAGACGAAGTGAAACAGGAACCACGAGGAGAGAGGAACCCCGAGGAGTGAGAGGTAAGGGGGAGTGGTCATGGGGTGGGGGTTTATTTTCTAGGGTTTAGGGTAGTGCAGTGGTGTTTGGTTAGTGTAGGGGGTCATGCTGGGGGTAGTGTTTTAGGGTTTAGGGTAGTGCAGTGGTGTTTGGGTAGTGTAGGGGTTTGTGCAGGGGTAGATGTAGGGTTCAGGGTAGTGCAGTGGTGTTCGGGTATTGTAGGGGGTCATGCTGTGGGTAGTGTTTTAGGGTTTAGGGTAGTGCAGTGGTGTTTGGGTAGTGTAGGGGGTACTGTTGGGGGTAGTGTTTTAGGGTTTAGGGTAGTGCTGTGGTGTTTGTGTAGTGTAGGTGGTACTGCTGGGGGTAGTGTTTTAGGGTTTAGGGTAGTGCAGGGGTGTTTGTGTAATGTAGGGGGTCACGCTCGGGGTAGTGTTTTAGGGTTTAGGGTAGTGCAGTTGTGTTTGGGTAGTGTTGGGGGTAGTGTTTTAGGGTTTAGAGTAGTGCAGTGGTGTTTGTGTAATGTAGGGGGTCATGCTGGGTGTAGTGTTTTAGGGTTTAGGGTAGTGCAGTGGTGTTTGTGTAGTGTAGGGGGTAGTGTTTTAGGTTTTAGGGTAGTGCCGTTGTGTTTGTGTAGTGTAGGGGGTCGTGCTGGGGGTAGTGTTTTAGGGATTAGGGTAGTGCAGTGGTGTTTGTGTAGTTTAATGGGTCATGCTGGGGGAAGTGTCTTAGGGTTTAGTGTAGCGCAGTTCTAAAAAACATGTGGACGATCCACGTCGTTGTAAGGAAACATAGGCTGTTTTGTTTCCTCCCTACCACGTGCACCACCCCTCAGAGACGAAGTGAAACAGGAACCACGAGGAGAGAGGAACCCCGAGGAGTGAGAGGTAAGGGGGAGTGGTCATGGGGTGGGGGTTTAATTTCTAGGGCTTAGGGTAGTGCAGTGGTGTTTGGTTAGTGTAGGGGGTCATGCTGGGGGTAGTGTTTTAGGGTTTAGGGTAGTGCAGTGGTGTTTGGGTAGTTTAGGGGGTCGTGCTGGATTAGTGTTTTAGGGTTTAGGGTAGTGCAGTTGTGTTTGGGTAGTGTAGGGGGTCATGCTGGGGGTAGTGTTTTAGGGTTTAGGGTAGTGCAGTGGTGTTTGTGTAGTGTAGTGGGTCATGCTGGGGGTAGTGTTTTAGGGTTTAGGGTAGTGCAGTTGTGTTTGGGTAGTGTAGGGGGTTCTGCTGTGCGTAGTGTTTTAGGGTTTAGGGTAGTGCTGTGGTGTTTGTGTAGTGAAGGGGTCATGCTGGGGTTAGTGTTTTAGGGTTTAGGGTAGTGCAGTGGTGTTTGGGTAGTGTAGGGGGTCGTGCTGGGGTAGTGTTTTAGGGTTTAGGGTAGTGCAGTGGTGTATGTGTACTATAGGGGGTCTTGCCTGAGTCGTGTTTTAGGCTTTAGGGTAGTGCAGTGGTCTTGTGTGGTGTAAGGGGTCGTGCTGGGGTAAGTGTTTTAGGGTTTAGGGTAGTGGAGTGGTGTTTGGCTAGTGTAGGGGGTTGTGCTGGGGGTAGTGTTTCAAGGTTTAGGTTAGTGCAGTGGTGTTTGTGTGGTGTAGGGGGTCGTGCGGGGGAATGTTTTTTAGGGTTTAGGATAGGGCAGTGGTTTTTGTGGAGTGTAGGGGGTTGTGCTGGGGGTAGAGGTAGGGTTTAGGCTAGTGCAGTGGTGTTTGTGTAGTGTAGGGGGTCATGTAGGGGTATTGTTTTAGGGTTTAGGGTAGTGCAGAGGTGTTTGGGTAGTGTAGGGGTAGTGCTGGGGGTAGTGTTTAAGCGTTTAGGGTTGTGCAGTGGGGTTTGTGTAGTGTAGGGGTCATGCTGGGGGTAGTGTTTTAGGGTTTAGGGTAGTGCAGTGGTGTTTGTGTAGTGTAGGGGGTAGTGTTTTAGGTTTTAGGGTAGTGCCGTCGTGTTTGTGTAGTGTAGGGGGTCGTGCTGGGGGTAGTGCTTCAGGGATTAGGGTAGTGCAGTGGTGTTTTTGTACTTTAATGGGTCATGCTGGGGGAAGTGTCTTAGGGTTTAGTGTAGCGCAGTTCTAAAAAACATGTGGACGATCCACGTCGTTGTAAGGAAACAGAGGCTGTTTAGTTTCCTCCCAACGACGTGCACCGTGCCTCAGAGACGATGTGAAACAGGAACCACGAGAAGAGAGGAACCCCGAGGAGTGAGAGGTAAGGGGGAGTGGTCATGGGGTGGGGGTTTCTTTTCTAGGGTTTAGGGTAGTGCAGTGGTGTTTGAGTAGTATAGGGGGTCGTGCTAGGGGTGGTGTTTTAGGGTTTAGGGTAGTGCAGTGGTGTTTGTGTAGTGTAGGGGGTTGTGCTGGGGTTAGATGTAGGGTTTAGGGTAGTGCAGTTTTGTTTGGGTAGTGTAGAGGGTCGAGCTAGGGGTAATGTTTTAGGGTAGTGCAGTGGTGTTTGTGTAATGTAGGGTGTCGTGCTGGGGTAGATTTAAGGTCTAAGGTAGTGCAGTGGTGTTTGGGTAGTGTAGGGCGTCGTGCTAGGGGTAGCGTTTTAGTGTTTAGGGTAGTGCAGTGATGTTTGGGTAGTGTAGGGGTTTGTGTAGGGGTAGATTTAGTGTTTTGGGTAGTGCAGTGGTGTTCGGGTATTGTAGGGGGTCATGCTGTGGGTAGTGTTTTAGGGTTTAGGGTAGTGCAGTGGTGTTTGTGTAGTGCAATGGGTCATGCTGGGGGTAGTGTTTTAGGTTTTAGGGTAGTGCCGTCGTGTTTGTGTAGTGTAGGGGGTCGTGCTGGGGGTAGTGCTTCAGGGATTAGGGTAGTGCAGTGGTATTTTTGTACTTTAATGGGTCATGCTGGGGGAAGTGTCTTAGGGTTTAGTGTAGCGCAGTTCTAAAAAACATGTGGACGATCCACGTCGTTGTAAGGAAACAGAGGCTGTTTAGTTTCCTCCCAACGACGTGCACCGTGCCTCAGAGACGATGTGAAACAGGAACCACGAGAAGAGAGGAACCCCGAGGAGTGAGAGGTAAGGGGGAGTGGTCATGGGGTGGGGGTTTCTTTTCTAGGGTTTAGGGTAGTGCAGTGGTGTTTGGGTAGTATAGGGGGTCGTGCTAGGGGTGGTGTTTTAGGGTTTAGGGTAGTGCAGTGGTGTTTGTGTAGTGTAGGGGGTTGTGCTGGGGTTAGATGTAGGGTTTAGGGTAGTGCAGTTTTGTTTGGGTAGTGTAGAGGGTCGAGCTAGGGGTAATGTTTTAGGGTAGTGCAGTGGTGTTTGTGTAATGTAGGGTGTCGTGCTGGGGTAGATTTAAGGTCTAAGGTAGTGCAGTGGTGTTTGGGTAGTGTAGGGCGTCGTGCTAGGGGTAGCGTTTTAGTGTTTAGGGTAGTGCAGTGATGTTTGGGTAGTGTAGGGGTTTGTGTAGGGGTAGATTTAGTGTTTTGGGTAGTGCAGTGGTGTTCGGGTATTGTAGGGGGTCATGCTGTGGGTAGTGTTTTAGGGTTTAGGGTAGTGCAGTGGTGTTTGTGTAGTGCAATGGGTCATGCTGGGGGTAGTGTTTTAGGGTTTTGGGTAGTGCAGTGGTGTTTAGGTAGCGCTGGGGGTCATGCTGAGGGTAGTGTTTTAGGGTTTAGGGTAGTGCAGTGGTGTTTGGGTAGTGTAGGGGTTATTTCTGGGGGTAGTGTTTTAGGGTTTTGGGTAGTGCCGTGGTGTTTGTTTAGTTTAGGGGGTCATGCTGGGGATAGTGTTTTCGGGTTTAGGGTAGTGCAGTGGTGTTTGGGTAATGTAGGGGGTACTGCTGGGGGTAGTATTTTAGGGTTTAGGGTAGTCCTGTGGTGTTTGTGTAGTGTAGGGGGTCATCCTGGGGGTAGTGTTTTAGGCTTTAGGGTAGTGCAGGGGTGTTTGTGTAATGTAGGGGGTCACGCTTGGGGTAGTGTTTTAGGGTTTAGGGTAGTGCAGTTGTGTTTGGGTAGTGTTGGGGGTAGTGTTTTAGGGTTTAGAGTAGTGCAGTGGTGTTTGTGTAATGTAGGGGGTCGTGCTGGGGGTAGATTTAGGGTCTAGGGTAGTGCAGTGGTGTTTGGGTAGTGTAGGGGTTCATACTGCGGGTAGTGCAGTGGTGTTTGTGTAGTGTAAGGGGTTGTGCTGGGGGTGGATGGAGGGTTTGGGGTAGTGCAGTGGTGTTTTGGAAGTGTAGAGGGTCAAGCTAGGGGTAATGTTTTAGGGTTTAGGGTAGTGCAGTGGTGTTTGTGTAGTGTAGGGGGTCGTGCTGGGGGTAGATTTAGGGTCTAGGGTAGTGCAGTGGTGTTTGGGTAGTGTAGGGGCTCGTGCTGGGGTAGTGGTTTAGTGTTTAGGGTTGTGCAGTGGTGTTTGTGTAGTGTAGGGGGTCATGCTGGGGATAGTGTTTTAGTGTTTAGGGTAGTGCAGTGGTGTTTGTGTAGTGTAGTGGGTAGTGTTTTAGGTTTCAGGGTAGTGCCGTCGTGTTTGTGTAGTGTAGGGGGTCGTGCTGGGGGTAGTGTTTTAGGGATTAGGGTAGTGCAGTGGTGTTTGTGTAGTTTAATGGGTCATGCTGGGGGAAGTGTCTTAGGGTTTAGTGTAGCGCAGTTCTAAAAAACATGTGGACAATCCACGTCAATGTAAGGAAACATAGGCTGTTTCGTTTCCTCCCTACCACGTGCACCGCCCCTCAGAGACGATGTGAAACAGGAACCACGAGGAGAGAGGAACCCCGAGGAGTGAGAGGTAAGGGGGAGTGTTCATGGGGTGGGGGTTTCTTTTCTAGGGTTTAGGGTAGTGCAGTGGTGTTTGGTTAGTGTAGGGGGTCGTGCTGGGGGTAGTGTGTTAGGGATTAGGGTAGTGCAGTGGTGTTTGGGTAGTTTGGGGGTCATGCTGGATTAGTGTTTTAGGGTTTAGGGTAGTGCAGTTGTGTTTGGGTAGTGTAGGGGGTCATGCTGGGGGTAGTGTTTTAGGGTTTAGGGTAGTGCAGTGGTGTTTGTGTAGTGTAGTGGGTCATGCTGGGGGTAGTGTTTTAGGGTTTAGGGAAGTGCAGTTGTGTTTGGGTAGTGTAGGGGGTTCGTGCTGGGGGTAGTGTTTTAGGGTTTAGGGTAGTGCAGTGGTGTATGTGTACTATAGGGGGTCCTACTGGGGTCGTGTTTTAGGCTTTAGGGTAGTGCAGAAGTCTTTGTGTGGTGTAAGGGGTCGTGCTGGGGTAAGTATTTTAGGGTTTAGGGTAGTGGAGTGGTGTTTGGCTAGTGTAGGGGGTTGTGCTGGGGGTAGTGTTTCAAGGTTTAGGTTAGTGCAGTGGTGTTTGTGTGGTGTAGGGGGTCGTGCTGGGGAATGTGTTTTAGGGTTTAGGGTAGGGCAGTGGTTTTTGTGTGGTGTAGGGGGTCATGCTGGGGGTAGTGTTTTAGGGTTTAGGGTAGTGCAGAGGTGTTTGGGTAGAGTAGGGGGTAGTGCTGGGGGTAGTGTTTTAGGATTTAGGGTAGTGCAGTGATGTTTGGGTAGTGTAGGGGGTTGTGCTGGCGGTAGTGTTTTAGGGTTTAGGGTTGTGCTGTGGTGTTTGTGTAGTGTAGGGGGTCATGCTGGGGGTAGTGTTTTAGGGTTTAGGGTAGTGCAGTGGTGTTTGTGTAGTGTAGGGGGTCGTGCTGGGGGTAGTGTTTTAGGGATTAGGGTAGTGCAGTGGCGTTTTTGTAGTATAATGGGTCCTGCTGGGGGAAGTGTCTTAGGGTTTAGTGTAGCGCAGTTCTAAAAAACATGTGGACGATCCACGTCGTTGTAAGGAAACAGAGGCTGTTTTGTTTCCTCTCAACGACGTGCACCGCCCCTCAGAGACGACGTGAAACAGGAACCACGAGGAGAGAGGAACCCCGAGGAGTGAGAGGTAAGGGGGAGTGGTCATGGGGTGGGGGTTTCTTTTCTAGGGTTTAGGGTAGTGCAGTGGTGTTTGGGTAGTATAGGGGGTCGTGCTAGGGGTAGTGTTTTAGGGTTTAGGGTAGTGCAGTGGTGTTTGTGTAGTGTAGAGGGTCGAGTTAGGGGTAATGTTTTAGGGCAGTGCAGTGGTGTTTGTGTAATGTAGGGTGTCGTGCTGGGGTAGATTTAGGGTCTAGGGTAGTGCAGTGGTGTTTGGGTGGTGTAGGGCGTCGTGCTGGGGGTAGTGTTTTAGTGTTTAGGGTAGTGCAGTGATGTTTGGGTAGTGTAGGGGTTTGTGCAGGGGTAGATGTAGTGTTCAGGGTAGTGCAGTGGTGTTCGGGTATTGTAGGGGGTCATGCTGTGGGTAGTGTTTTAGGGTTTAGGGTAGTGCAGTGGTGTTTGTGTAGTGTAATGGGTCATGCTGGGGGTAGTGTTTTAGGGTTTAGGGTAGTGCAGGGGTGTTTGGGTAGTGTAGGGGGTCGTGCTGGGGGTAGATTTAGGGTTTAGGGGAGCGCAGTGGTGTTTGTGTAGATTAGGGGGTCGTGCTGGGGGCAGTGTTTTAGGATTTCGGGTAGTGCAGTGGTGTTTAGGTAGTGCTGGGGGTCATGCTGAGGGTAGTGTTTTAGGGTTTAGGGTAGTGCAGTGGTGTTTGGGTAGTGTAGGGGGTACTGCTGGGGGTAGTGTTTTAGGGTTTAGGGTAGTGCTGTGGTGTTTGGGTAGTGTAGGTGATACTGCTGGGGGTAGTGTTTTAGGGTTTAGGGTAGTGCAGTGGTGTTTGGGTAGTGTAGGGGGTCATGCTGGGGGTAGTGTTTTAGGGTTTAGGGTAGTGCAGTGGTGTTTGGGTAGTGTAGGGGTAGTGCTGGGGGTAGTGTTTCAAGGTTTAGGTTAGTGCAGTGGTGTTTGTGTGGTGTAGGGGGTCGTGCTGGGGAATGTGTTTTAGGGTTTAGGGTAGGGCAGTGGTTTTTGTGGAGTGTAGGGGGTTGTGCTGGGGGTAGAGGTAGGGTTTAGGGTAGTGCAGTGGTGTTTGGGTATTGTAGGGGGTCGTGCTAGGGTAATGTTTTAGGGTTTAGGGTAGTGCAGTGGTGTTTGTGTAGTGTAGGGGGTTATACTGGGGGTGGTGTTTTAGGGTTTAGGGTAGTGCAGAGGTGTTTGGGTAGTGTAGGGGGTAGTGCTGGGGGTAGTGTTTTAGGATTTAGGGTAGTGCAGGGATGTTTGGGTAGTGTAGGGCGTTGTGCTGGGGGTAGTGTTTAAGGGTTTAGGGTTGTGCAGTGGTGTTTGTGTAGTGTAGGGGGTCATGCTGGGGGTAGTGTTTTAGGGTTTAGGGTAGTGCTGTGGTGTTTGGGTAGTGTAGGGGTCATGCTGGGGGTAGTGTTTTAGGGTTTAGGGTAGTGCAGTGGACTTTGTGTGGTGGAAGAGGTCGTGCTGGGGTAAGTGTTTTAGGGTTTAGGGTAGTGGAGTGGTGTTTGGCTAGTATAGGGGGTTGTGCTGGGGGTAGTGTTTCAAGGTTTAGGTTAGTGCAGTGGTGTTTGTGTGGTGTAGGGGGTCGTGCTGGGGAATGTGTTTTAGGGTTTAGGGTAGGGCAGTGGTTTTTGTGGAGTGTAGGGGGTTGTGCTGGGGGTAGAGGTAGGGTTTAGGGTAGTGCAGTGGTGTTTGGGTATTGTAGGGGGTCGTGCTAGGGTAATGTTTTAGGGTTTAGGGTAGTGCAGTGGTGTTTGTGTAGTGTAGGGGGTTGTACTGGGGGTGGTGTTTTAGGGTTTAGGGTAGTGCAGAGGTGTTTGGGTAGTGTAGGGGGTAGTGCTGGGGGTAGTGTTTTAGGATTTAGGGTAGTGCAGGGATGTTTGGGTAGTGTAGGGGGTTGTGCTGGGGGTAGTGTTTAAGGGTTTAGGGTTGTGCAGTGGTGTTTGTGTAGTGTAGGGGGTCATGCTGGGGGTAGTGTTTTAGGGTTTAGGGTAGTGCAGTGGTGTTTGTGTAGTGTAGTGGGTAGTGTTTTAGGTTTTAGGGTAGTGCCGTCGTGTTTGTGTAGTGTAGGGGGTCGTGCTGGGGGTAGTGTTTTAGGGATTAGGGTAGTGCAGTGGTGTTTGTGTAGTTTAATGGGTCATGCTGGGGGAAGTGTCTTAGGGTTTAGTGTAGCCGCGTTCTAAAAAACATGTGGACAATCCACGTCAATGTAAGGAAACATAGGCTGTTTCGTTTCCCCCCTACCACGTGCACCACCCCTCAGAGACGATGTGAAACAGGAACCACGAGGAGAGAGGAACCCCGAGATGTGAGAGGTAAGGGGGAGTGTTCATGGGGTGGGGGTTTCTTTTCTAGGGTTTAGGGTAGTACAGTGGTGTTTGGTTAGTGTAGGGGGTCGTGCTGGGGGTAGTGTTTTAGGGATTAGGGTAGTGCAGTGGTGTTTGGGTAGTTTAGGGGGATTAGTGTTTTAGGGTTTAGGGTAGTGCAGTTGTGTTTGGGTAGTGTAGGGGGTCATGCTGGGGGTAGTGTTTTAGGGTTTAGGGTAGTGCAGTGGTGTTTGTGTAGTGTAGTGGGTCATGCTGGGGGTAGTGTTTTAGGGTTTAGGGTAGTGCAGTTGTGTTTGGGTAGTGTAGGGGGTTCTGCTGTCCGTAGTGTTTTAGGGTAGTGCCGTGGTGTTTGTGTAGTGAAGGGGTCATGCTGGGGTTAGTGTTTTAGGGTTTAGGTTAGTGCAGTGGTGTTTGGGTAGTGTAGGGGTTCATGCTGGGGGTAGTGTTTTAGGGTTTAGGGTAGTGCAGTGGTGTATGTGTACTATAGGGAGTCTTACTGGGGTCGTGTTTAGGCTTTAGGGTAGTGCAGTGGTCTTTGTGTGGTGTAAGGGGTCGTGCTGGGGTAAGTATTTTAGGGTTTAGGGTAGTGGAGTGGTGTTTGGCTAGTGTAGGGGGTTGTGCTGGGGGTAGTGTTTCAAGGTTTAGGTTAGTGCAGTGGTGTATGTGTACTATAGGGGGTCTTACTGGGGTCGTGTTTAGGCTTTAGGGTAGTGCAGTGGTCTTTGTGTGGTGTAAGGGGTCGTGCTGGGGTAAGTATTTCAGGGTTTAGGGTAGTGGAGTGGTGTTTGGCTAGTGTAGGGGGTTGTGCTGGGGGTAGTGTTTCAAGGTTTAGGTTAGTGCAGTGGTGTTTGTGTGGTGTAGGGGGTCGTGCTGGGGAATGTGTTTTAGGGATTAGGGTAGGGCAGTGGTTTTTGTGTGGTGTAGGGGGTCGTGCTGGGGAATGTGTTTTAGGGTTCAGGGTAGTGCAGAGGTGTTTGGGTAGTGTAGGGGGTAGTGCTGGGGGTAGTGTTTTAGGATTTAAGGTAGTGCAGTGATGTTTGGGTAGTGTAGGGGGTTGTGCTGGGGGTAGTGTTTTAGGGTTTAGGGTTGTGCTGTGGTGTTTGTGTA
Organism: Triturus cristatus; assembly: GCF_964204655.1. NCBI lineage: Eukaryota > Metazoa > Chordata > Amphibia > Caudata > Salamandridae > Triturus > Triturus cristatus. Next base: position 1,153,232,048 of record NC_140579.1, read on the forward strand.
GTGTAGGGGGTCATGCTGGGGGTAGTGTTTTAGGGTTTAGGGTAGTGCAGTGGTGTTTGTGTAGTGTAAGGGGTCGTGCTGGGGGTAGTGTTTTAGGGATTAGGGTAGTGCAGTGGCGTTTTTGTAGTTTAATGGGTCATGCTGGGGGAAGTGTCTTAGGGTTCAGTGTAGTGCAGTTCTAAAAAACATGTGGATGATCCACGTCGTTGTAAGGAAACAGAGGCTGTTTTGTTTCCTCCCAACGACGTGCACCGCCCCTCAGAGACGACGTGAAACAGGAACCACGAGGAGAGAGGAACCCCGAGGAGTGAGAGGTAAGGGGGAGTGGTCATGGGGTGGGGGTTTCTTTTCTAGGGTTTAGGGTAGTGCAGTGGTGTTTGGGTAGTATAGGGGGTCGTGCTAGGGGTAGTGTTTTAGGGTTTAGGGTAGTGCAGTGGTGTTTGTGTAGTGTAGAGGGTCGAGCTAGGGGTAATGTTTTAGGGTAGTGCAGTGGTGTTTGTGTAATGTAGGGTGTCGTGCTGGGGTAGATTTAGGGTCTAGGGTAGTGCAGTGGTGTTTGGGTAGTGTAGGGCGTCGTGCTGGGGGTAGTGTTTTAGTGTTTAGGGTAGTGCAGTGATGTTTGGGTAGTGTAGGGGTTTGTGCAGGGGTAGATGTAGGGTTCAGGGTAGTGCAGTGGTGTTCGGGTATTGTAGGGGGTCATGCTGTGGGTAGTGTTTTAGGGTTTAGGGTAGTGCAGTGGTGTTTGTGTAGTGTAATGGGTCATGCTGGGGTTAGTGTTTTAGGGTTTAGGGTAGTGCAGGGGTGTTTGGGTAGTGTAGGGGGTCGTGCTGGGGGTAGATGTAGGGTTTAGGGGAGCGCAGTGGTGTTTGTGTAGTGTAGGGGGTCGTGCTGGGGGCAGTGTTTTAGGATTTCGGGTAGTGCAGTGGTGTTTAGGTAGTGCTGGGGGTCATGCTGAGGGTAGCGTTTTAGGGTTTAGGGTAGTGCAGTGGTGTTTGGGTGGTGTAGGGGTACTGCTGGGGGTAGTGTTTTAGGGTTTAGGGTAGTGCTGTGGTGTTTGTGTAGTGTAGGTGGTACTGCTGGGGGTAGTGTTTTAGGGTTTAGGGTAGTGCAGGGGTGTTTGTGTAATGTAGGGGGTCACACTCGGGGTAGTGTTTTAGGGTTTAGGGTAGTGCAGTTGTGTTTGGGTAGTGTTGGGGGTAGTGTTTTAGGGTTTAGAGTAGTGCAGTGGTGTTTGTGTAATGTAGGGGGTCATGCTGGGTGTAGTGTTTTAGGGTTTAGGGTTTAGGGTAGTGCAGAGGTGTTTGGGTAGTGTAGGGGGTAGTGCTGGGGGTAGTGTTTAAGCGTTTAGGGTTGTGCAGTGGTGTTTGTGTAGTGTAGGGGTCATGCTGGGGGTAGTGTGTTAGGGTTTAGGGTAGTGCAGTGGTGTTTGTGTAGTGTAGGGGGTAGTGTTTTAGGTTTTAGGGTAGTGCCGTCGTGTTTGTGTAGTGTAGGGGGTCGTGCTGGGGGTAGTGTTTTAGGGATTAGGGTAGTGCAGTGGTGTTTGTGTAGTTTAATGGGTCATGCTGGGGGAAGTGTCTTAGGGTTTAGTGTAGCGCAGTTCTAAAAAACATGTGGACGATCCACGTCGTTGTAAGGAAACATAGGCTGTTTTGTTTCCTCCCTACCACGTGCACCACCCCTCAGAGACGAAGTGAAACAGGAACCACGAGGAGAGAGGAACCCCGAGGAGTGAGAGGTAAGGGGGAGTGGTCATGGGGTGGGGGTTTATTTTCTAGGGTTTAGGGTAGTGCAGTGGTGTTTGGTTAGTGTAGGGGGTCATGCTGGGGGTAGTGTTTTAGGGTTTAGGGTAGTGCAGTGGTGTTTGGGTAGTGTAGGGGTTTGTGCAGGGGTAGATGTAGGGTTCAGGGTAGTGCAGTGGTGTTCGGGTATTGTAGGGGGTCATGCTGTGGGTAGTGTTTTAGGGTTTAGGGTAGTGCAGTGGTGTTTGTGTAGTGTAATGGGTCATGCTGGGGGTAGTGTTTTAGGGTTTAGGGTAGTGCAGGGGTGTTTGGGTAGTGTAGGGGGTCGTGCTGGGGGTAGATTTAGGGTTTAGGGGAGCGCAGTGGTGTTTGTGTAGTGTAGGGGGTCGTGCTGGGGCAGTGTTTTAGGATTTCGGGTAGTGCAGTGGTGTTTAGGTAATGCTGGGGGTCATGCTGAGGGTAGCGTTTTAGGGTTTAGGGTAGTGCAGTGGTGTTTGGGTAGTGTAGGGGGTACTGTTGGGGGTAGTGTTTTAGGGTTTAGGGTAGTGCTGTGGTGTTTGTGTAGTGTAGGTGGTACTGCTGGGGGTAGTGTTTTAGGGTTTAGGGTAGTGCAGGGGTGTTTGTGTAATGTAGGGGGTCACGCTCGGGGTAGTGTTTTAGGGTTTAGGGTAGTGCAGTTGTGTTTGGGTAGTGTTGGGGGTAGTGTTTTAGGGTTTAGAGTAGTGCAGTGGTGTTTGTGTAATGTAGGGGGTCATGCTGGGTGTAGTGTTTTAGGGTTTAGGGTAGTGCAGTGGTGTTTGTGTAGTGTAGGGGGTAGTGTTTTAGGTTTTAGGGTAGTGCCGTCGTGTTTGTGTAGTGTAGGGGGTCGTGCTGGGGGTAGTGTTTTAGGGATTAGGGTAGTGCAGTGGTGTTTGTGTAGTTTAATGGGTCATGCTGGGGGAAGTGTCTTAGGGTTTAGTGTAGCGCAGTTCTAAAAAACATGTGGACGATCCACGTCGTTGTAAGGAAACATAGGCTGTTTTGTTTCCTCCCTACCACGTGCACCACCCCTCAGAGACGAAGTGAAACAGGAACCACGAGGAGAGAGGAACCCCGAGGAGTGAGAGGTAAGGGGGAGTGGTCATGGGGTGGGGGTTTATTTTCTAGGGCTTAGGGTAGTGCAGTGGTGTTTGGTTAGTGTAGGGGGTCATGCTGGGGGTAGTGTTTTAGGGTTTAGGGTAGTGCAGTGGTGTTTGGGTAGTTTAGGGGGTCGTGCTGGATTAGTGTTTTAGGGTTTAGGGTAGTGCAGTTGTGTTTGGGTAGTGTAGGGGGTCATGCTGGGGGTAGTGTTTTAGGGTTTAGGGTAGTGCAGTGGTGTTTGTGTAGTGTAGTGGGTCATGCTGGGGGTAGTGTTTTAGGGTTTAGGGTAGTGCAGTTGTGTTTGGGTAGTGTAGGGGGTTCTGCTGTGCGTAGTGTTTTAGGGTTTAGGGTAGTGCTGTGGTGTTTGTGTAGTGAAGGGGTCATGCTGGGGTTAGTGTTTTAGGGTTTAGGGTAGTGCAGTGGTGTTTGGGTAGTGTAGGGGGTCGTGCTGGGGTAGTGTTTTAGGGTTTAGGGTAGTGCAGTGGTGTATGTGTACTATAGGGGGTCTTGCCTGAGTCGTGTTTTAGGCTTTAGGGTAGTGCAGTGGTCTTGTGTGGTGTAAGGGGTCGTGCTGGGGTAAGTGTTTTAGGGTTTAGGGTAGTGGAGTGGTGTTTGGCTAGTGTAGGGGGTTGTGCTGGGGGTAGTGTTTCAAGGTTTAGGTTAGTGCAGTGGTGTTTGTGTGGTGTAGGGGGTCGTGCTGGGGAATGTGTTTTAGGGTTTAGGATAGGGCATTGGTTTTTGTGGAGTGTAGGGGGTTGTGCTGGGGGTAGAGGTAGGGTTTAGGCTAGTGCAGTGGTGTTTGTGTAGTGTAGGGGGTCATGTAGGGGTATTGTTTTAGGGTTTAGGGTAGTGCAGAGGTGTTTGGGTAGTGTAGGGGGTAGTGCTGGGGGTAGTGTTTAAGCGTTTAGGGTTGTGCAGTGGTGTTTGTGTAGTGTAGGGGGTCATGCTGGGGGTAGTGTTTTAGGGTTTAGGGTAGTGCAGTGGTGTTTGTGTAGTGTAGGGGTAGTGTTTTAGGTTTTAGGGTAGTGCCGTCATGTGTGTGTAGTGTAGGGGGTCGTGCTGGTGGTAGTGTTTCAGGGATTAGGGTAGTACAGTGGTGTTTTTGTAGTTTAATGGGTCATGCTGAGGGAAGTGTCTTAGGGTTTAGTGTAGCGCAGTTCTAAAAAACATGTGGACGATCCACGTCGTTGTAAGGAAACAGAGGCTGTTTCGTTTCCTCCCAACGACGTGCACCGCGCCTCAGAGACGATGTGAAACAGGAACCACGAGAAGAGAGGAACCCCGAGGAGTGAGAGGTAAGGGGTAGTGGTCATGGGGTGGGGGTTTCTTTTCTAGGGTTTAGGGTAGTGCAGTGGTGTTTGGGTAGTATAGGGGGTCGTGCTAGGGGTGGTGTTTTAGGGTTTAGGGTAGTGCAGTGGTGTTTGTGTAGTGTAGGGGGTCGTACTGGGGATAGTAGTTTACGGTAGTGCAGTGGTGTTTGTGTAGTGTAGGGGGTTGTGCTGGGGTTAGATGTAGGGTTTAGGGTAGTGCAGTTTTGTTTGGGTAGTGTAGAGGGTCGAGCTAGGGGTAATGTTTTAGGGTGGTGCAGTGGTGTTTGTGTAATGTAGGGTGTCGTGCTGGGGTAGATTTAGGGTCTAGGGTAGTGCAGTGTTGTTTGGGTAGTGTAGGGCGTCATGCTGGGGGTAGCGTTTTAGTGTTTAGGGTAGTGCAGTGATGTTTGGGTAGTGTAGGGGTTTGTGCAGGGGTAGATTTAGTGTTTAGGGTAGTGCAGTGGTGTTCGGGTATTGTAGGGGGTCATGCTGTGGGTAGTGTTTTAGGGTTTAGGGTAGTGCAGTGGTGTTTGTGTAGTGCAATGGGTCATGCTGGGGGTAGTGTTTTAGGGTTTCGGGTAGTGCAGTGGTGTTTAGGTAGCGCTGGGGGTCATGCTGAGGGTAGTGTTTTAGGGTTTAGGGTAGTGCAGTGGTGTTTGGGTAGTGTAGGGGTTATTGCTGGGGGTAGTGTTTTAGGGTTTTGGGTAGTGCCGTGGTGTTTATTTAGTTTAGGGGGTCATGCTGGGGATAGTGTTTTCGGGTTTAGGGTAGTGCAGTGGTGTTTGGGTAATGTAGGGTGTACTGCTGGGGGTAGTGTTTTAGGGTTTAGGGTAGTCCTGTGGTGTTTGTGTAGTGTAGGGGGTCATACTGGGGGTAGTGTTTTAGGGTTTAGGGTGGTGCCGTGGTGTTTGGGTAGTGTAGGTGGTACTGCTGGGGGTAATGTTTTAGGGTTTAGGGTAGTGCAGGGGTGTTTGTGTAATGTAGGGGGTCACGCTGGGGTAGTGTTTTAGGGTTTAGGGTAGTGCAGTTGTGTTTAGGTTGTGTTGGGGGTAGTGTTTTAGGGTTTAGAGTAGTGAAGTGGTGTTTGTGTAATGTAGGGGGTCGTGCTGGGGGTAGATTTAAGGTCTAGGGTAGTGCAGTGGTGTTTGGGTAGTGTAGGGGTTCGTACTGCGGGTAGTGTTTTAGTGTTTAGGGTAGTGCAGTGGTGTTTGTGTAGTGTAAGGGGTTGTGCTGGGGGTTGATGGAGGGTTTAGGGTAGTGCAGTGGTGTTTTGGTAGAGTAGAGGGTCAAGCTAGGGGTAATGTTTTAGGGTTTAGGGTAGTGCAGTGGTGTTTGTGTAGTGTAGGGGGTCGTGCTTGGGGTAGATTTAGGGTCTAGGGTAGTGCAGTGTTGTTTGGGTAGTGTAGGGGCTCGTGCTGGGGTAGTGGTTTAGTGTTTAGGGTAGTGCAGTGGTGTTTGGGTAGTGTAGGGGTTTGTGCGGCTGGTAGATTTAGGCTTTAGGGTAGTGCAGTGGTGTTCGGGTATTGTAGGGGGTCATGCTGGGGGTAGTGTTTTAGGGTTCAGGTAGGGCAGTGGTGTTTGAGTAGTGTAGGGGATACTGCTGGCGGTAGTGTTTTAGGGTTTAGGGTAGTGCAATGGTGTTTGTGTAGTATTGGGGGTAGTTCTGGGGGCAGTGTTTTAGGGTCTAGGGTAGTGCAGTGGTGTTTGTGTAGTGTAATGGCTCATGATAGGAGTAGTGCTTTAGGGTTTAGGGTAGTGCAGTGGTGTTTGTGTAGTGTAGGGGGTTGTGCTGTGGGCAGTTGTAGGAAGGTGGATATCTGACTATGGTTACCCCCAAATTTTTGCCTAGTGTCTAGCTGGTTTTTCGACTTAGTTGGCCTGAGATCCTGCCATTCAGGCTCTCAGGCTATCTGCTCTCTCTGTAAAATGGACTCCATGTACCCTAGGTACATACCCAATTGGTTGGATCACCCTGTCAGCCCCTGTACCAGTGTACACTAGGTACCCAGGGCATTGGTGTATCCAAGGCCTGCCAGGGGCTGAAGCATGTATTATGCCACCCCAGGCTTGGCCTAACAACCTGACACAACTGGCTGATCACTCAGCTGGGGTAAGTTGGTGTAATCACCTCTTACTTAGGTGTAGTATACCTATACCTAACCTTAAATGGGACACCTGGTAACCTATAAGTCACTCCTATGGCAGGCCTTAACAATCCTGAAGGCAGAGTGCTTGGTTCCATGTGAGATGGTGCTCTGGCATGAGCTGAGCCTGTCTGCAGTGGTCGGAACAACTTCCTTCTACTGTTTCCAGATATCGTCATACCATATACTCTTAAGTGCATTATGAACCTCGCGGTTAAATGCTATCTTTGGTTTGGCTTTATCAAAACATGTCGAGTAAGGTGTCATACGAATTGGAATACTAACCCCTCGCCAATTCTGGCGACGGGGTTAGCATTCCACCCTTCTAGAGGGACACGACATGTACAGTACCTGAAACCCGGGTAAAATCAGACATAGCCTCAGCTCCACAAAATGGATGCTGCCACCACAGACACAAGTCTGCCCTCCTGCTGCTGGGAGTCCTTCCAGCTTGGGAGGTGTGGACAAAGGGTTTCCTGCCAGGGGAGGTGCATGCACCACCCCAGACAGGATTTTGTGTATTGGTCAGGTAGGGCTTGAAAGAAACCAGACATGCCTGTGGCTCACAAGGAGCCTCGGTGCATATGCCAGTTCAAACCGGTCCTGGGGCACACCAGTCCCGGGCCTGGGGCGAGCTGGACAAAGGATTGGGGGTGTAACCACCCCCCTTCCTGGTCCCACCCATAGGGAGGGACCTAGCAGGTAGTCCGGCCCCTAGAATCCGAATAAAGGTAGGAGCTGTGTCCTAAGACTTCAGACATCCTGGAATCAACTTGAAACTAAGAAGAAGACGGGAACTTCGACATTCTGCTGCACAGAAGACTGAAGAAAATCTCCCCTGTGGTCAGGGAGTGACCACCTTGCTAACGCAAGCACCATCCAGCGAATCACCGTCTGCTTTGCCGCCGCCTCCCGCCGGAGCCCGAGCCCAGAGACTGACAAGACCTGGACCTCCAGACCTCTCACCGCCCGATCCACAGTCCCTGAAAAGAGGAGACCCGTGGAGGCACCGAGACACGTGGAGCCAGCCATCTTGGAACGACTACGACAAGCTGACCAGTGCAACAACCGAGGCTCCCTCCAAGTTGTGCTTTGGGTCCTGAGAAGCCCAACCCTCGAGCAGCATCTGCACCAAAGGTGAGCCCTCCAGCATCTCCACGATCTGCGTGGGGCCCTTCTGCATTTTGCCACTCGACGCGCCTAACCGGTTGCTGGCCCGCTGGCTAGTGGCCATCTTGGCGACGAAATCTACGACAAACACCGCTGGTCTGGTTGCTCCAGACTGGCCCTTGCTCCCCTCCAAAGGAGCAATCCCTCTGACCTTGCTGGTCAGAACCAACAGCTGATTTCCGAATCCTCCTGCAATTGCTTTTGCCAAGGCTTGTTTGCTTCGATCAAGTCGCCGACACCGCCGACAGCGAGAGCCTGCGTGGGACAGCTCGTGAGCCGACTCCTGGACGTCGTCGACCTTCAGGGACCACGTGGCTGCGGAGACAAGCTACCCCTCATCACCTGTTTGCACCCGACATCGCCTGGTACCCACCTGGTGCCACGCTGGTCACTGGCTAGTGACTGTGAACACTGTCCCCTCTGCTTACAGGTCTTCAACATCTCCGATCCACTCTTGGATCCACTGCATCTCTTCCCGACCGACCGCCTGCAGCATCTTTGTCCCAGGCTCAACGGAACAGATAGAAGAAACCCGACGCACTTTGAGGCCTATGCACCCGCTTCCTGTGGGTGAGGTAAAGCTGGTACTCCGGTGCCCATGTGTAGTAATACATCTCTAGTGCCTGTGTTCCAAATCTTAAGTTCCTAGGTCATCCGGAAGATTCCTTTTGCAGTAACTTTGTACTTTTTACGCACCCATTGAAACCTATGGGAGCACGCGTGTGACTATTTGCTCTGCACACGCCACCCGTGGACCTCCTGGTCACTAACTGACGTTAGCTCCTTGTAGGCCCAGCGATTCTAGAGGCCCTAGGCCTTTTCCCTTTTCTGTTCGTGGTACTTATACCACTATTTTAGTATATGGTTTGAGTGGCCACCAGGGCCTATCCATATAACGTGCAACTTCTGTGTATTCTGTGATAATCTTGTTTGACGATTTGTGCTCCTGTGCTCATAAAGAGACTAGGGGTTACTTTGAGAAATAAATACATATATATTTTGAATATATATCTGTGTGGTGTCCTTTCATTGGTATAAAAGGGGGTTACTATTGGTAAAACAGCTTGCTTAACACGCTTCACGAGTTTAGCCTCAAAGACTGCTTAGCCTACGCTACCACTAGGGCAGCTAGTCCGAAAAGGTTGACTTACAACCACACCATAAGGGTTGCTTGGCATGGTACAAGGTGATCACTTTAACTAGTGAGCATCATATACCAGGCCAACTTCTCACATTGGTGAGCAGCGGTTGGATTTGAGCTTGCTGTGTTTTACCATTGTAATCTCTTGGTTACCAATTGAAAGATCACATAGGTACCTGTAGGTACATATAAAACAAGATTAGATATACTTAAGTTCTACTGAACTTAGTTGTTGTAGAGCAAAGGGAGTAGCACACCCTGACTACAACTACTAGATAGGTTTAGTAGGTAAACCCAAGTGTAGGTAGATTGCAACACATCCACCCACACTTAAGAGCAATGGCCGGGGCAGAGGGGTCCACTGTACCCATCTCTGTTGAGAGTGACCCCCAGAGGGCACCATCCAGCTTTGCTACCCTTAATCAGAATGAGCTCAGGCATTTGGCAACTCTTAGAGGCCTTAAACAGCCCAAGAACCCAAACTCTGCTAAGCTCAGAGAGCTCTTACAGAATGATGAGAATCAGAGAGCACTCAAGAAAGCTTCCCAGTTAGCCCCCTTAGGGTCAGGAACAGGAGGCCCCCCTTCTGAAGATACTACAGAGGTACCCAGTTCCAATAGTCACCCCTTAGATGGGATGCCTACCACAGAGGATGAGAGTGAAAAGGATACTGACAGTAGTGAGGATGAAGGGAGAACTAGCCCAGTGCCAAGTATTATACTTGGCCCAGCTAAACCAAGGCTATTGGGGACTGACAGTGGGTTCAACCCACTGGATCTCCCCAGTGGACTTAACACAGGGCTTGGAAGGCAAAGGAATCGCTCAGGTGACTCCAATGCTTCCCATGGCTCTAGAGGCTCTCAAGGTCACTCCAGAAGGAGACTGACCACCCCTCAGAGGAGGGAACATGAGGCCAGAATGCAGGAAGCCCAGCTGAGGATCAGGAAGCAGGAGCTAGAAGTAGCCCTGATGGAAGAAAAACTGAGCAAGGCTAGGCAGCATAGAGAGAGTGGGTCTATACCCACTGGTGGCAGCAATGTCCCTAGGGACAAAGATAGGGTCTTTGACAATAGGAACCTGTCCAAGATTGTGCCCCCCTACAAAAGTGGGGATGACATCCACAAATGGATGACTGCTCTTGAGAGAGCCTGCAAAGTGCAGCAGGTTCCTGAAGACCAGTGGGCAGCAATCTTATGGCTCTCCTTTGAGGGGAGAGGCAGAGATAGACTCCTCACTGTTAGAGAAGAGGATGTCAGAAATTACAGAGTCCTGAAGAGTGTCCTAGTTGATGGGTTAGGCTTAACCACTGAACAGTACAGGTTAATGTTCAGAGACACCCAGAAGACACAGACTCAGGACTGGTCTGAATATGTGGAATGTGCCACTAAGGCTTTGGAGGGTTGGTTGCTGGGAAGTAAGGTGTCTGATTATACAGGATTGTACAATTTGATGATGAGAGAGCAGATTTTAAGTAATTGTCAAAACCAGCTTCTCCATCAACACCTGGTAGACTCAGATTTGACCTCTCCCCAAGAATTGGGAAAGAGGGCAGATAAATGGGTCAGGACCAGGATCAGGCCTAAAAACCAGGGTGGTGACCAAAAGAAAGATACCACCAAGCCTCAAGAGAAGGGTGGGGATAAAGAAAAAGAGAAACCGTCCTCAGGGCCCCAAAACTCCACACAGGGTGGTGGGTCCCAAGCTCCCTCCTCTACCACAGCTAAAAAGCCCTACTGCCATGAGTGTAAAACTCCTGGGCATTGGAAAACTGACAGCGGTTGCCCAAGGGCTAAAAACAAAACTGTTCCTCCAATTACTCCTGTCACACCACCTATTACTGTCAGCAGTAATCCCCCAGGTGGTGGGAGTGCCCCCAGAAATCTGGGTGGGTTTACTTGGGGAACACAGGGGGACCCTGGCTTAGCCAATTCCCCTACAGCAACCACTCTTGTCTGTGATGGTGGCATGGGGTTTGCCAACTTCACTGCCTGTCCCAACACTTTGGGTAGGTACAGACAGGAGCCCTACATCAATGGTACAAAAGCTGAGGCCTACAGAGACACTGGGGCTAGCATCACAATGGTGGCCCATTGGCTAGTTCCCTCTGAGCAGCTTTTGCCCGGTTTCTCCTACCAGGTGACTAACATTGATGGCAAACAGAACAGTCATCCCATGGCAGAGGTATGTCTCAGCTGGGGAGGGGTCACTGGCCCTAAAAGGGTAGCAGTGTCCCCAACCTTGCCTGTAGACTGCTTACTGGGGAATGACTTAGAACTCTCAGCTTGGGCTGGAGTTGAACAAGACACCCATTCTAAAATGGTAGGCCTTTCACAAAAGGGTAGGGGGGTTGTGCCATTCACAACCCCTGTCCAAATAGATTTCCTCCCTGAAAAGGTTGGAAGGGCAGTGGTAGCCACAGCCCAGGCACAGACAGACTTCCCTGTAGGGACTGGCAGAGCTGTGACAGTCACAGCTCAAACACAAACTGAGTGCCCCCCTGAAAAGGTTGGCAAGGCTGTAATGGTCTCAGCCTATACTCAGACTGACATAGGTGTAGTGAAGCCTGAAACAATGGATCACTCCACACAAACTGAGAGTAGTGGGGAGGAAGAAAAGTCTCCCTCTCCCCAGACATTAGGAAAAGGTCAGCCTCCTCAGGGATCTGACCTCACCCCTTGTGAAGGAACTGCCCCAGAGGTAGCCAGGCCTGGCCTGGCAGAGCCTCTGATGTCAGTGGCCCCTTCCAAGGTGGGATCCAGTCTGGTGCAGGTAGCCTGCCTCTCTCTACCCTGCCTCAGTCAGCCCAGGGCTGCAGAGGTCAGGGAGGCCAGTGGACCCCCAGAGGGCCCCTGTCCACAAGAACCCCCCCATCAAAAGAATGAGGATTGCCTGGCTAGTAGCCCTAGTCAGGTGATGGGTAAAAACATTCCTGAGGGATCTCCTTTACAGGTAGTTAGGGACCTCCCCCAGGGGGATTCTGTTGGGCACAGGCAAACATGGGACCTTAGGGCCCCAAACCTGACCTGTCCCTCCAGTAAGCCCACAAAAGGGACCCAGCCTCCAGCTTTAGGTAGCCAGAGGCTGACCCTGAGAGCACAGTGCAACTCAGTTAAAGAAAGAAAGGCATCCATGGTGGAGGATGATTGGAGGAAGCTGAGGCCTCACTTTGAGGACACTCACTTCAGTACTCCATCTCAACACCAGCCTTTTACTTTGCCAAGACACACCACAGGTAGAGATTCCCTATGGTGGAGACCCTCTGATACCCTTAGGGTGAGGGATTGCTTAGTGGACCATGAGACAGGGGGTAACCATGCCAGTGCTGGTTCCTCCTTATATGGCCACTTGGGCAATATAGGCTTACCTGGTCAAGGTCAGCCTTATCTCCCTTCGTTTGGGGGGGGGTTGTGTAGGAAGGTGGATATCTGACTATGGTTACCCCCAAATTTTTGCCTAGTGTCTAGCTGGTTTTTCGACTTAGTTGGCCTGAGATCCTGCCATTCAGGCTCTCAGGCTATCTGCTCTCTCTGTAAAATGGACTCCATGTACCCTAGGTACATACCCAATTGGTTGGATCACCCTGTCAGCCCCTGTACCAGTGTACACTAGGTACCCAGGGCATTGGTGTATCCAAGGCCTGCCAGGGGCTGAAGCATGTATTATGCCACCCCAGGCTTGGCCTAACAACCTGACACAACTGGCTGATCACTCAGCTGGGGTAAGTTGGTGTAATCACCTCTTACTTAGGTGTAGTATACCTATACCTAACCTTAAATGGGACACCTGGTAACCTATAAGTCACTCCTATGGCAGGCCTTAACAATCCTGAAGGCAGAGTGCTTGGTTCCATGTGAGATGGTGCTCTGGCATGAGCTGAGCCTGTCTGCAGTGGTCGGAACAACTTCCTTCTACTGTTTCCAGATATCGTCATACCATATACTCTTAAGTGCATTATGAACCTCGCGGTTAAATGCTATCTTTGGTTTGGCTTTATCAAAACATGTCGAGTAAGGTGTCATACGAATTGGAATACTAACCCCTCGCCAATTCTGGCGACGGGGTTAGCATTCCACCCTTCTAGAGGGACACGACATGTACAGTACCTGAAACCCGGGTAAAATCAGACATAGCCTCAGCTCCACAAAATGGATGCTGCCACCACAGACACAAGTCTGCCCTCCTGCTGCTGGGAGTCCTTCCAGCTTGGGAGGTGTGGACAAAGGGTTTCCTGCCAGGGGAGGTGCATGCACCACCCCAGACAGGATTTTGTGTATTGGTCAGGTAGGGCTTGAAAGAAACCAGACATGCCTGTGGCTCACAAGGAGCCTCGGTGCATATGCCAGTTCAAACCGGTCCTGGGGCACACCAGTCCCGGGCCTGGGGCGAGCTGGACAAAGGATTGGGGGTGTAACCACCCCCCTTCCTGGTCCCACCCATAGGGAGGGACCTAGCAGGTAGTCCGGCCCCTAGAATCCGAATAAAGGTAGGAGCTGTGTCCTAAGACTTCAGACATCCTGGAATCAACTTGAAACTAAGAAGAAGACGGGAACTTCGACATTCTGCTGCACAGAAGACTGAAGAAAATCTCCCCTGTGGTCAGGGAGTGACCACCTTGCTAACGCAAGCACCATCCAGCGAATCACCGTCTGCTTTGCCGCCGCCTCCCGCCGGAGCCCGAGCCCAGAGACTGACAAGACCTGGACCTCCAGACCTCTCACCGCCCGATCCACAGTCCCTGAAAAGAGGAGACCCGTGGAGGCACCGAGACACGTGGAGCCAGCCATCTTGGAACGACTACGACAAGCTGACCAGTGCAACAACCGAGGCTCCCTCCAAGTTGTGCTTTGGGTCCTGAGAAGCCCAACCCTCGAGCAGCATCTGCACCAAAGGTGAGCCCTCCAGCATCTCCACGATCTGCGTGGGGCCCTTCTGCATTTTGCCACTCGACGCGCCTAACCGGTTGCTGGCCCGCTGGCTAGTGGCCATCTTGGCGACGAAATCTACGACAAACACCGCTGGTCTGGTTGCTCCAGACTGGCCCTTGCTCCCCTCCAAAGGAGCAATCCCTCTGACCTTGCTGGTCAGAACCAACAGCTGATTTCCGAATCCTCCTGCAATTGCTTTTGCCAAGGCTTGTTTGCTTCGATCAAGTCGCCGACACCGCCGACAGCGAGAGCCTGCGTGGGACAGCTCGTGAGCCGACTCCTGGACGTCGTCGACCTTCAGGGACCACGTGGCTGCGGAGACAAGCTACCCCTCATCACCTGTTTGCACCCGACATCGCCTGGTACCCACCTGGTGCCACGCTGGTCACTGGCTAGTGACTGTGAACACTGTCCCCTCTGCTTACAGGTCTTCAACATCTCCGATCCACTCTTGGATCCACTGCATCTCTTCCCGACCGACCGCCTGCAGCATCTTTGTCCCAGGCTCAACGGAACAGATAGAAGAAACCCGACGCACTTTGAGGCCTATGCACCCGCTTCCTGTGGGTGAGGTAAAGCTGGTACTCCGGTGCCCATGTGTAGTAATACATCTCTAGTGCCTGTGTTCCAAATCTTAAGTTCCTAGGTCATCCGGAAGATTCCTTTTGCAGTAACTTTGTACTTTTTACGCACCCATTGAAACCTATGGGAGCACGCGTGTGACTATTTGCTCTGCACACGCCACCCGTGGACCTCCTGGTCACTAACTGACGTTAGCTCCTTGTAGGCCCAGCGATTCTAGAGGCCCTAGGCCTTTTCCCTTTTCTGTTCGTGGTACTTATACCACTATTTTAGTATATGGTTTGAGTGGCCACCAGGGCCTATCCATATAACGTGCAACTTCTGTGTATTCTGTGATAATCTTGTTTGACGATTTGTGCTCCTGTGCTCATAAAGAGACTAGGGGTTACTTTGAGAAATAAATACATATATATTTTGAATATATATCTGTGTGGTGTCCTTTCATTGGTATAAAAGGGGGTTACTATTGGTAAAACAGCTTGCTTAACACGCTTCACGAGTTTAGCCTCAAAGACTGCTTAGCCTACGCTACCACTAGGGCAGCTAGTCCGAAAAGGTTGACTTACAACCACACCATAAGGGTTGCTTGGCATGGTACAAGGTGATCACTTTAACTAGTGAGCATCATATACCAGGCCAACTTCTCACAGCAGTGTTTTAGTGTTTCGGGTAGTGCAGTGGAGTTTAGGTAGTGCAGGGGTCGTGCTGAGGGTAGTGTTTTAGGGTTTAGGGTAGTGCCGTGGTGTTTGTGTAGTTTAGGGGGTCAAGCTGGATATAGTGTGTTCGGGTTTAGGGTTTAGGGTAGTGCAGAGGTGTTTGGGTAGTGTAGGGGGTAGTGCTGGGGGTAGTGTTTAAGCGTTTAGGGTTGTGCAGTGGTGTTTGTGTAGTGTAGGGGTCATGCTGGGGGTAGTGTTTTAGGGTTTAGGGTAGTGCAGTGGTGTTTGTGTAGTGTAGGGGGTAGTGTTTTAGGTTTTAGGGTAGTGCCGTCGTGTTTGTGTAGTGTAGGGGGTCGTGCTGGGGGTAGTGCTTCAGGGATTAGGGTAGTGCAGTGGTGTTTTTGTACTTTAATGGGTCATGCTGGGGGAAGTGTCTTAGGGTTTAGTGTAGCGCAGTTCTAAAAAACATGTGGACGATCCACGTCGTTGTAAGGAAACAGAGGCTGTTTAGTTTCCTCCCAACGACGTGCACCGTGCCTCAGAGACGATGTGAAACAGGAACCACGAGAAGAGAGGAACCCCGAGGAGTGAGAGGTAAGGGGGAGTGGTCATGGGGTGGGGGTTTCCTTTCTAGGGTTTAGGGTAGTGCAGTGGTGTTTGGGTAGTATAGGGGGTCGTGCTAGGGGTGGTGTTTTAGGGTTTAGGGTAGTGCAGTGGTGTTTGTGTAGTGTAGGG
>NC_140579.1:1153247768-1153324768 GCF_964204655.1 Triturus cristatus
GGTTGTGCTGGGGTTAGATGTAGGGTTTAGGGTAGTGCAGTTTTGTTTGGGTAGTGTAGAGGGTCGAGCTAGGGGTAATGTTTTAGGGTAGTGCAGTGGTGTTTGTGTAATGTAGGGTGTCGTGCTGGGGTAGATTT
This sequence comes from Triturus cristatus, assembly GCF_964204655.1. Classification (NCBI taxonomy): domain Eukaryota; kingdom Metazoa; phylum Chordata; class Amphibia; order Caudata; family Salamandridae; genus Triturus; species Triturus cristatus. The sequence continues at coordinate 1,153,247,906 of NC_140579.1, forward strand.
AGGGTCTAAGGTAGTGCAGTGGTGTTTGGGTAGTGTAGGGCGTCGTGCTAGGGGTAGCGTTTTAGTGTTTAGGGTAGTGCAGTGATGTTTGGGTAGTGTAGGGGTTTGTGCAGGGGTAGATTTAGTGTTTTGGGTAGTGCAGTGGTGTTCGGGTATTGTAGGGGGTCATGCTGTGGGTAGTGTTTTAGGGTTTAGGGTAGTGCAGTGGTGTTTGTGTAGTGCAAGGGGTCATGCTGGGGGTAGTGTTTTAGGGTTTTGGGTAGTGCAGTGGTGTTTAGGTAGCGCTGGGGGTCATGCTGAGGGTAGTGTTTTAGGGTTTAGGGTAGTGCAGTGGTGTTTGGGTAGTGTAGGGGTTATTTCTGGGGGTAGTGTTTTAGGGTTTTGGGTAGTGCCGTGGTGTTTGTTTAGTTTAGGGGGTCATGCTGGGGATAGTGTTTTCGGGTTTAGGGTAGTGCAGTGGTGTTTGGGTAATGTAGGGGGTACTGCTGGGGGTAGTATTTTAGGGTTTAGGGTAGTCCTGTGGTGTTTGTGTAGTGTAGGGGGTCATCCTGGGGGTAGTGTTTTAGGCTTTAGGGTAGTGCAGGAGTGTTTGTGTAATGTAGGGGGTCACGCTTGGGGTAGTGTTTTAGGGTTTAGGGTAGTGCAGTTGTGTTTGGGTAGTGTTGGGGGTAGTGTTTTAGGGTTTAGAGTAGTGCAGTGGTGTTTGTGTAATGTAGGGGGTCGTGCTGGAGGTAGATTTAGGGTCTAGGGTAGTGCAGTGGTGTTTGGGTAGTGTAGGGGTTCATACTGCGGGTAGTGTTTTAGTGTTTAGGGTAGTGCAGTGGTGTTTGTGTAGTGTAAGGGGTTGTGCTGGGGGTTGATGGAGGGTTTGGGGTAGTGCAGTGGTGTTTTGGAAGTGTAGAGGGTCAAGCTAGGGGTAATGTTTTAGGGTTTAGGGTAGTGCAGTGGTGTTTGTGTAGTGTAGGGGGTCGTGCTGGGGGTAGATTTAGGGTCTAGGGTAGTGCAGTGGTGTTTGGGTAGTGTAGGGGCTCGTGCTGGGGTAGTGGTTTAGTGTTTAGGGTAGTGCAGTGGTGTTTGGGTAGTGTAGGGGTTTGTGCGGCTGGTAGATTTAGGCTTTAGGGTAGTGCAGTGGTGTTCGGGTATTGTAGGGGGTCATGCTGGGGGTAGTGTTTTAGGGTTCAGGTAGGGCAGTGGTGTTTGAGTAGTGTAGGGGATACTGCTGGCGGTAGTGTTTTAGGGTTTAGGGTAGTGCAATGGTGTTTGTGTAGTATTGGGGGTAGTTCTCGGGGCAGTGTTTTAGGGTCTAGGGTAGTGCAGTGGTGTTTGTGTAGTGTAATGGCTCATGATAGGGGTAGTGCTTTAGGGTTTAGGGTAGTGCAGTGGTGTTTGGGTAGTGTAGGGGTAGATTTAGGGTTTAGGGTAGCGCAGTGGTGTTTGTGTAGTGTAGGGGGTTGTGCTGTGGGCAGTGTTTTAGTGTTTCGGGTAGTGCAGTTGAGTTTAGGTAGTGCAGGGGTCGTGCTGAGAGTAGTGTTTTAGGGTTTAGGGTAGTGCCGTGGTGTTTGTGTAGTTTAGGGGGTCATGCTGGGGATAGTGTGTTCGGGTTTAGGGTTTAGGGTAGTGCAGTGGTGTTTGGGTAGTGTAGGGGGTACTGTTGGGGGCAGTGTTTTAGGGATTAGGGTAGTGCCGTGGTGTTTGTGTAGTGTCTAGGGTCAAACTGGGGGTAGTGTTTTAGGGTTTAGGGTAGTGCAGTAGTGTTTGGGTAGTGTAGGGGGTACTGCGGGGGTAGTGTTTTAGGGTTTAGGGTAGTGCAGTGGTGCTTGTGCAGTGTAGGGGGTCATGCTGGGGATAGTGTTTTAGGGTTTAGGGTAGTGCAGTGGTGTTTAGGTAGCACTGGGGGTCATGCTGAGGGTAGTGTTTTAGGGTTTAGGGTAGTGCAGTGGTGTTTGGGTAGTGTAGGGGTTATTGCTGGGGGTAGTGTTTTAGGGTTTTGGGTAGTGCAGTGGTGTTTGTGTAGTGTAATGGCTCATGATAGGGGTAGTGCTTTAGGGTTTAGGGTAGTGCAGTGGTGTTTGAGTAGTGTAGGGGTAGATTTAGGGTTTAGGGTAGCGCAGTGGTGTTTGTGTAGTGTAGGGGGTTGTGCTGTGGGCAGTGTTTTAGTGTTTCGGGTAGTGCAGTGGAGTTTAGGTAGTGCAGGGGTCATGCTGAGGGTAGTGTTTTAGGGTTTAGGGTAGCGCCGTGGTGTTTGTGTAGTTTAGGGGGTCATGCTGGGGATAGTGTGTTCGGGTTTAGGGTTTAGGGTAGTGCAGTGGTGTTTGGGTAGTGTAGGGGGTACTGTTGGGGGCAGTGTTTTAGGGATTAGGGTAGTGCCGTGGTGTTTGTGTAGTGTCTGGGGTCAAACTGGGGGTAGTGTTTTAGGGTTTAGGGTAGTGCAGTAGTGTTTGGGTAGTGTAGGGGGTACTGCGGGGGTAGTGTTTTAGGGTTTAGGGTAGTGCAGTGGTGCTTGTGCAGTGTAGGGGGTCATGCTGGGGGTAGTGTTTTAGGGTCTAGGGTAGTGCAGTGGTGTTTGGGTACTGTAGGGGGTACTGCTGGGGGTAGTGTTTTAGGGTTTAGAGTAGTGCAGTGGTGTTTGTTTTGTGTAGGGGTCGTGCTGGGGTAGTGTTTTAGGGTGTAGGGTAGTGCAGTGGTGTTTGTGTGGGGTAAGGGGTCGTGCTGGAATAAGTGTTTTAGAGTTTAGGGTAGTGCAGTTGTGTTTGGGTAGTGTTGGGGGTAGTGTTTTAGGGTTTAGAGTAGTGCAGTGGTGTTTGTGTAATGTAGGGGGTTGTGCTGGGGGTAGATTTAGGGTCTAGGGTAGTGCAGTGGTGTTTGGGTAGTATAGGGGTTCGTACTGCGGGTAGTGTTTTAGTGTTTAGGGTAGTGCAGTGGCGTTTGTGTAGTGTAAGGGGTTGTGCTGGGGGTTGATGGAGGGTTTGGGGTAGTGCAGTGGTGTTTTGGAAGTGTAGAGGGTCAAGCTAGGGGTAATGTTTTAGGGTTTAGGGTAGTGCAGTGGTGTTTGTGTAGTGTAGGGGGTCGTGCTGGGGGTAGATTTAGGGTCTAGGGTAGTGCAGTGGTGTTTGGGTAGTGTAGGGGCTCGTGCTGGGGTAGTGGTTTAGTGTTTAGGGTAGTGCAGTGGTGTTTGGGTAGTGTAGGGGTTTGTGCGGCTGGTAGATTTAGGCTTTAGGGTAGTGCAGTGATGTTCGGGTATTGTAGGGGGTCATGCTGGGGGTAGTGTTTTAGGGTTCAGGTAGGGCAGTGGTGTTTGAGTAGTGTAGGGGATACTGCTGGCGGTAGTGTTTTAGGGTTTAGGGTAGTGCAATGGTGTTTGTGTAGTATTGGGGGTAGTTCTCGGGGCAGTGTTTTAGGGTCTAGGGTAGTGCAGTGGTGTTTGTGTAGTGTAATGGCTCATGATAGGGGTAGTGCTTTAGGGTTTAGGGTAGTGCAGTGGTGTTTGGGTAGTGTAGGGGTAGATTTAGGGTTTAGGGTAGCGCAGTGGTGTTTGTGTAGTGTAGGGGGTTGTGTTGTGGGCAGTGTTTTAGTGTTTCGGGTAGTGCAGTGGAGTTTAGGTAGTGCAGGGGTCGTGCTGAGGGTAGTGTTTTAGGGTTTAGGGTAGTGCCGTGGTGTTTGTGTAGTTTAGGGGGTCATGCTGGGGATAGTGTGTTCGGGTTTAGGGTAGTGCAGTGGTGTTTGGGTAGTGTAGGGGGTACTGTTGGGGGCAGTGTTTTAGGGATTAGGGTAGTGCCGTGGTGTTTGTGTAGTGTCTAGGGTCAAACTGGGGGTAGTGTTTTAGGGTTTAGGGTAGTGCAGTAGTGTTTGGGTAGTGTAGGGGGTACTGCGGGGGTAGTGTTTTAGGGTTTAGGGTAGTGCAGTGGTGCTTGTGCAGTGTAGGGGGTCATGCTGGGGGTAGTGTTTTAGGGTTTAGGGTAGTGCAGTGGTGTTTAGGTAGCACTGGGGGTCATGCTGAGGGTAGTGTTTTAGGGTTTAGGGTAGTGCAGTGGTGTTTGGGCAGTGTAGGGGTTATTGCTGGGGGTAGTGTTTTAGGGTTTTGGGTAGTGCCGTGGTGTTTGCTTAGTTTAGGGGGTCATGCTGGGGATAGTGTTTTCGGGTTTAGGGTAGTGCAGTGGTGTTTGGGTAATGTAGGGGGTACTGCTGGGGGTAGTGTTTTAGGGTTTAGGGTAGTCTTGTGGTGTTTGTGTAGTGTAGGGTGTCATACTGGGGGTAGTGTTTTAGGGTTTAGGGTAGTGCAGTGGTGTTTGGGTAGTGTAGGTGGTACTGCTGGGGGTAGTGTTTTAGGGTTTAGGGTAGTGCAGGGGTGTTTGTGTAATGTAGGGGGTCACGCTTGGGGTAGTGTTTTAGGGTTTAGAGTAGTGCAGTGGTGTTTGTGTAATGTAGGGGGTCGTGCTGGGGGTAGATTTAGGGTCTAGGATAGTGCAGTGGTGTTTGGGTAGTGTAGGGGTTCGTACTGCGGGTAGTGTTTTAGTGTTTAGGGTAGTGCAGTGGTGTTTGTGTAGTGTAAGGGGTTGTTCTGGGGGTTGATGGAGGGTTTAGGGTAGTGCAGTGGTGTTTTGGAAGTGTAGAGGGTCAAGCTAGGGGTAATGTTTTAGGGTTTAGGGTAGTGCAGTGGTGTTTGTGTAGTGTAGGGGGTCGTGCTGGGGGTAGATTTAGGGTCTAGGGTAGTGCAGTGGTGTTTGGGTAGTGTAGGGGCTCGTGCTGGGGTAGTGGTTTAGTGTTTAGGGTAGTGCAGTGGTGTGTGGGTAGTGTAGGGGTTTGTGCGGCTGGTAGATTTAGGCTTTAGGGTAGTGCAGTGGTGTTCGGGTATTGTAGGGGGTCATGCTGGGGTAGTGTTTTAGGGTTCAGGTAGGGCAGTGGTGCTTGTGCAGTGTAGGGGGTCATGCTGGGGTAGTGTTTTAGGGTCTAGGGTAGTGCAGTGGTGTTTGGGTACTGTAGGGGGTACTGCTGGGGGTAGTGTTTTAGGGTTTAGAGTAGTGCAGTGGTGTTTGTTTTGTGTAGGGGTCGTGCTGGGGTAGTGTTTTAGGGTGTAGGGTAGTGCAGTGGTGTTTGTGTGGGGTAAGGGGTCGTGCTGGAATAAGTGTTTTAGAGTTTAGGGTAGTGCAGTTGTGTTTGGGTAGTGTTGGGGGTAGTGTTTTAGGGTTTAGAGTAGTGCAGTGGTGTTTGTGTAGTGTAGGGGGTCGTGCTGGGGGTAGATTTAGGGTCTAGGGTAGTGCAGTGGTGTTTGGGTAGTGTAGGGGCTCTTGCTGGGGTAGTGGTTTAGTGTTTAGGGTAGTGCAGTGGTGTGTGGGTAGTGTAGGGGTTTGTGCGGCTGGTAGATTTAGGCTTTAGGGTAGTGCAGTGGTGTTCGGGTATTGTAGGGGGTCATGCTGGGGTAGTGTTTTAGGGTTCAGGTAGGGCAGTGGTGTTTGAGTAGTGTAGGGGATACTGCTGGTGGTAGTGTTTTAGGGTTTAGGGTAGTGCAATGGTGTTTGTGTAGTATTGGGGGTAGTTCTGGGGGCAGTGTTTTAGGGTCTAGGGTAGTGCAGTGGTGTTTGTGTAGTGTAATGGCTCATGAAAGGGGTAGTGCTTTAGGGTTTAGGGTAGTGCAGTGGTGTTTGAGTAGTGTAGGGGTAGATTTAGGGTTTAGGGTAGCGCAGTGGTGTTTGTGTAGTGTAGGGGGTAGTGCTGTGGGCAGTGTTTTAGTGTTTCGGGTAGTGCAGTGGAGTTTAGGTAGTGCAGGGGTCGTGCTGAGGGTAGTGTTTTAGGGTTTAGGGTACTGCCGTGGTGTTTGTGTAGTTTAGGGGGTCATGCTGGGGATAGTGTGTTCGGGTTTAGGGTTTAGGGTAGTGCAGTGGTGTTTGGGTAGTGTAGGGGGTACTGTTGGGGGCAGTGTTTTAGGGATTAGGGTAGTGCCGTGGTGTTTGTGTAGTGTCTGGGGTCAAACTGGGGGTAGTGTTTTAGGGTTTAGGGTAGTGCAGTAGTGTTTGGGTAGTGTAGGGGGTACTGCGGGGGTAGTGTTTTAGGGTTTAGGGTAGTGCAGTGGTGCTTGTGCAGTGTAGGGGGTCATGCTGGGGGTAGTGTTTTAGGGTTTAGGGTAGTGCAGTGGTGTTTGGGTACTGTAGGGGGTACTGCTGGGGGTAGTGTTTTAGGGTTTAGAGTAGTGCAGTGGTGTTTGTTTTGTGTAGGGGTCGTGCTGGGGTAGTGTTTTAGGGTGTAGGGTAGTGCAGTGGTGTTTGTGTGGGGTAAGGGGTCGTGCTGGGATAAGTGTTTTAGAGTTTAGGGTAGTGGAGGGGTTTTTGGGTAGTATGGGGGTCGTGCTAGGGATAGTGTTTTTGGGTTTAGGGTAGTGCAGTGGTGTTTGGGTAATTTAGGGGGTACTGCTGGGGGTAGTTTTTTAGGGTTTATGGTAGTGCTGTGGTGTTTGTGTAGTGTAGGGGGTCATACTGGGGGTAGTGTTTTAGGGTTTAGGGTAGTGCAGTGGTGTTTGTGTGGGGTAAGGGGTTGTGCTGGGGTAAGTGTTTTAGAGTTTAGGGTAGTTGAGTGGTTTTTGGGTAGTTTAGGGGGTCATGCTGGGGATAGTGTTTTCGGGTTTAGGGTAGTGCAGTGGTGTTTGGGTAATGTTTTGGGTACTGCTGGGGGTAGTATTTTAGGGTTTAGGGTAGTGTTGTGGTTTTTGTGTAGTGTAGTGGGTTATACTGGGGGTAGTGTTTTAGGGTTTAGGGTAGTGCAGTAGTGTTTGGGTAGTGTAGGTGGTACTGCTGGGGGTAGTGTTTTAGGGTTTGGGGTAGTGCAGGGGTGTTTGTGTAGTGTAGGGGGTCATGCTGGGGGTAGTGTTTTAGGGTTTAGGGTAGTGCAGTGGTGTTTGGGTAGTGTTGGGGGTACTGCTGGGGGTAGTGTTTTAGGGTTTAGAGCAGTGCAGTGGTGTTTGTGTAATGTAGGGGGTCGTGCTGGTGGTAGATTTAGGGTCTAGGTTACTGCAGTGTTGTTTTGGTAGTGTAGGGGCTGGTGCTGGGGGTAGTGTTTTAGTGTTTAGGGTAGTGCAGTGGTGTTTGTGTAGTGTAAGGGGTTGTGCTGGGTGTTAATGTAGGGTTTAGGGTAGTGCAGTGGTGTTTTGGTAGTGTAGAGGGTCAAGCTTGGGGTAATGTTTTAGGGTTTAGGGTAGTGCAGTGGTTTTTGTGTAATGTAGGGGGTCGTGCTGGGGGTATATTTAGGGTCTAGGGTAGTGCAGTGATGTTTGGGTAGTGTAGGGGCTCATGCTGGGGTAGTGTTTTAGTGTTTAGGGTAGTGCAGTGGTGTTTGGGTAGTGTAGGGGTTTGTGCGGGGGTAGATTTAGGCTTTAGGGTAGTGCAGTGGTGTTCGGGTATTGTAGGGGGTCATGCTGGGGGTAGTGTTTTAGGGTTTAGGGTAGTGCAGTGGTGTTTGAGTAGTGTAGGGGGTACTGCTGGGGGTAGTGTTTTAGGGTTTAGGGTAGTGCAATGGTGTTTGTGTAGTATTGGGGGTAGTTCTGGGGGCAGTGTTTTAGGGTCTAGGGTAGTGCAGTGGTGTTTGTGTAGTGTAATGGGTCATTCTGGGGGTAGTGTTTTAGGGTTTAGGGTAGTGCAGTGGTGTTTGGGTAGTGTAGGGGTGGATTTAGGGTTTAGGGTATCCCAGTGGTGTTTGTGTAGTGTAGGGGGTCGTGCTGTGGGCAGTGTTTTAGGGTTTCGGGTAGTGCAGTGGTGTTTAGGTAGTGCAGGGGGTCGTACTGAGGGTAGTGTTTTAGGGTTTAGGGTAGTGCAGTGGTGTTCGGGTAGTGTAGGGGTACTGCTGGGGGTAGTGTTTTAGGGTTTAGGGTAGTGCCGTCGTGTTTGTGTAGTTTAGGGGATCATGCTGGGGATAGTGTTTTCGGGTTTAGGGTAGTGCAGTGGTGTTTGGGTAATGTAGGGGTACTGCTGGGGGTAGTGTTTTAGGGTTTAGGGTAGTGCTGTGGTGTTTGTGTAGTGTAGGGGGTAATACTGGGGGTAGTGTTTTAGGGTTTAGGGTAGTGCAGTGGTGTTTGGGTAGTGTAGGAGGTACTGCTGGGGGTAGTGTTTTAGGGTTTAGGGTAGTGCACTGGTGTTTGTGCAGTGTAGGGGGTAGTGTTTAAGGTTTTAGAGTAGTGCCGTCGTGTTTGTGTAGTGTAGGGGGTCGTGCTGGGGGTAGTGATTTAGGGATTAGGGTAGTGCAGTGGTGTTTGTGTAGTTTAATGGGTCATGCTGGGGAAGTGTCTTAGGGTTTAGTGTAGCGCAGTTCTAAAAAACATGTGGACGATCCACGTCGTTGTAAGGAAACAAAGGCTGTTTCGTTTCCTCCCTACCACGTGCACCGCCCCTCAGAGACGACATGAAACAGGAACTACGAGGAGAGAGGAACCCAGAGGAGTGAGAGGTAAGGGGGAGTGGTCATGGGGTGGGGGTTTCTTTTCTATGGTTTAGGGTAGTGCAGTGGTGTTTGTGTAGTGTAGGGGGTAATACTGGGGGTAGTGTTTTAGGGTTTAGGGTAGTGCAGTGGTGTTTGGGTAGTGTAGGAGGTACTGCTGGGGGTAGTGTTTTAGGGTTTAGAGTAGTGCACTGGTGTTTGTGCAGTGTAGGGGGTAGTGTTTAAGGTTTTAGAGTAGTGCCGTCGTGTTTGTGTAGTGTAGGGTGTCGTGCTGGGGGTAGTGATTTAGGGATTAGGGTAGTGCAGTGGTGTTTGTGTAGTTTAATGGGTCATGCTGGGGAAGTGTCTTAGGGTTTAGTGTAGCGCAGTTCTAAAAAACATGTGGACGATCCACGTCGTTGTAAGGAAACAAAGGCTGTTTCGTTTCCTCCCTACCACGTGCACCGCCCCTCAGAGACGACATGAAACAGGAACTACGAGGAGAGAGGAACCCAGAGGAGTGAGAGGTAAGGGGGAGTGGTCATGGGGTGGGGGTTTCTTTTCTATGGTTTAGGGTAGTGCAGTGGTGTTTGGTTAGTGTAGGGGGTCGTGCTGGGGGTAGTGTTTTAGGGTTTAGGGTAATGCAGTGGTGTTTGGTTAGTTTAGAGGGTCGTGCTGGATTAGTGTTTTAGGGTAGTGCAGTTGTGTTTGGGTAGTGTAGGGGGTCATGCTGGGGGTAGTGTTTTAGGGTTTAGGGTAGTGCAGTGGTGTTTGTGTAGTGTAGTGGGTCATGCTGGGGGTAGTGGTTTTAGGGTTTAGGGCAGTGCAGTTGTGTTTGGGTAGTGTAGGGGGTTCTGCTGTGCGTAGTGTTTTAGGGTTTAGGGTAGTGCCGTGGTGTTTGTGTAGTGAAGGGGTCATGCTGGGGTTAGTGTTTTAGGGTTTAGGGTAGTGCAGTGGTGTTCGGGTAGTGTAGGGTGTTGTGCTGGGGGTAGTGTTTTAGGGTTTAGGGTAGCGCAGTGGTGTATGTGTACTATAGGGGGTCTTGCTGGGGTCGTGTTTTAGGCTTTAGGGTAGTGCAGTGGTCTTTGTGTGGTGTAAGGGGTGGTGCTGGGTTAAGTCTTTTAGGGTTTAGGGTAGTGGAGTGGTGTTTGGCTAGTGTAGGGGGTTATGCTGGGGGTAGTGTTTCAAGGTTGAGGTTAGTGCAGTGGTGTTTGTGTGGTGTAGGGGGTCGTGCTCGGGAATGTGTTTTAGGCTTTAGGGTAGTGCAGTGGTCTTTGTGTGGTGTAAGGGGTCGTGCTGGGTTAAGTCTTTTAGGGTTTAGGGTAGTGGAGTGGTGTTTGGCTAGTGTAGGGGGTTATGCTGGGGGTAGTGTTTCAATGTTGAGGTTAGTGCAGTGGTGTTTGTGTGGTGTAGGGGGTCGTGCTGGGGAATGTGTTTTAGGGTTTAGGGTAGGGCAGTGGTTTTTGTGGAGTGTAGGGGGTTGTGCTGGGGGTAGAGGTAGGGTTTAGGGTAGTGCAGTGGTGTTTGTGTAGTGTAGGGGGTCATGCTGGGGGTAGTGTTTTAGGGTTTAGGGTAGTGCAGAGGTGTTTGGGTAGTGTAGGGGGTAGTGCTGGGGGTAGTGTTTTAGGATTTAGGGTAGTGCAGTGATGTTTGGGTAGTGTAGGGGGTTGTGCTGGGGGTAGTGTTTAAGGGTTTAGGGTTGTGAAGTGGTGTTTGTGTAGTGTAGGGGGTCATGCTGGGGGTAGTGTTTTTTGGGGTTTAGGGTAGTGCAGTTGTGTTTGTGTAGTGTAGGGGGTAGTGGTTTAGGTTTTAGGGTAGTGCCGTCGTGTTTGTGTAGTGTAGGGGGTCGTGCTGGGGGTAGTGTTTTAGGGATTAGGGTAGTGCAGTGGTTTTTTTGTAGTTTAATGGGTCATGCTGGGGGAAGTGTCTTAGGGTTTAGTGTAGCGCAGTTCTAAAAACATGTGGACGATCCACGTCGTTGTAAGGAAACAGAGGCTGTTTCGTTTCCTCCCAACGACGTGCACCGCCGCTCAGAGACGACGTGAAACAGGAACCACGAGTAGAGAGGAACCCCGAGGAGTGAGAGGTAAGGGGGAGTGGTCATGGGGTGGGGGTTTCTTTTCTAGGGTTTAGGGTAGTGCAGTGGTGTTTGGGTAGTATAGGGGGTCGTGCTAGGGGTAGTGTTTTAGGGTTTAGGGTAGTGCAGTGGTGTTTGTGTAGTGTTGGAGGTCGTACTGGGGATAGTGGTTTAGGGTAGTCTAGTGGTATTTGTGTAGTGTAGGGGGTTGTGCTGGGGTTTGATGTAGGGTTTAGGGTAGTGCAGTTTTGTTTGGGTAGTGTAGAGGGTCGAGCTAGGGGTAATGTTTTAGGGTAGTGCAGTGGTGTTTGTGTAATGTAGGGTGTCATGCTGGGGTAGATTTAGGGTCTAGGGTAGTGCAGTGGTGTTTGGGTAGTGTAGGGCGTTGTGTAGGGGTAGTGTTTTAGTGTTTAGGGTAGTGCAGTGATGTTTGGGTAGTGTATGGGTTTGTGCAGGGTTAGATTTAGTGTTTAGGATAGTGCAGTGGTGTTCGGGTATTGTAGGGGGTCATGCTGTGGGTAGTGTTTTAGGGTTTAGGGTAGTGCAGTGGTGTTTGTGTAATGTAGGGTGTCGTGCTGGGGTAGATTTAGGGTCTAGGGTAGTGCAGTGGTGTTTGGGTAGTGTAGGGCGTCGTGCTGGGGGCAGTGTTTTAGTGTTTAGGGTAGTGCAGTGATGTTTGGGTAGTGTAGGGGTTTGTGCAGGGGTAGATTTAGTGTTTAGGATGGTGCAGTGGTGTTCGGGTATTGTAGGGGGTCATGCTGTGGGTAGTGTTTTAGGGTTTAGGGTAGTGCAGTGGTGTTTGTGTAGTGTAATGGGTCATGCTGGGGGTAGTGTTTTAGGGTTTAGGGTAGTGCAGGGGTGTTTGGGTCGTGTATGGGGTCGTGCTGGGGGTAGATTTAGGGTTTAGGGTAGCGCAGTGGTGTTTGTGTAGTGTAGGGGGTCGTGCTGGGGGCAGTGTTTTAGGATTTCTGGTAGTGCAGTGGTGTTTAGGTAGTGCTGGGGGTCATGCTGAGGGTAGTGTTTTAGGGCTTAGGGTAGTGCAGTGGTGTTTGGGTAGTGTAGGGGGTACTGCTGGGGGTAGTGTTTTAGGGTTTTGGGTAGTGCCGTGGTGTTTGTGTAGTTTAGGGGGTCATGCTGGGGATAGTGTTTTCGGGTTTAGGGTAGTGCAGTCGTCTCTGGGTAATGTAGGGGGTACTGCTGGGGGTAGTGTTTTAGGGTTTAGGGTAGTGCTGTGGTGTTTGTGTAGTGTAGGGGGTCATACTGGGGGTAGTGTTTTAGGGTTTAGGGTAGTGCAGTGGTATTTGGGTAGTGTAGGTGGTACTGCTGGGGGTAGTGTTTTAGGGTTTAGGGTAGTGCAGGGGTGTTTGTGTAATGTAGGGGGTCACGCTCAGGGTAGTGTTTTAGGGTTTAGGGTAGTGCAGTGGTGTTTGGGTAGTGTTGGGGGTAGTGTTTTAGGGTTTAGAGCAGTGCAGTGGTGTTTGTGTAATGTAGGGGGTCATGCCTGGGGTAGTGTTTTAGGGTTTAGGGTAGTGCAGTGGTGTTTGTGTAGTGTAGGGGGTAGTGTTTTAGGTTTTAGGGTAGTGCCGTCGTGTTTGTGTAGTGTAGGGGGTCGTGCTGGGGGTAGTGTTTTAGGGATTAGGGTAGTGCAGTGGTGTTTGTGTAGTTTAATGGGTCATGCTGGGGGAAGTGTCTTAGGGTTTAGTGTAGCGCAGTTCTAAAAAACATGTGGACGATCCACGTCAATGTAAGGAAACATAGGCTGTTTCGTTTCCTCCCTACCACGTGCACCGCCCCCCAGAGACGATGTGAAACAGGAACCACGAGGAGATAGGAACCCCGAGGAGTGAGAGGTAAGGGGGAGTGGTCATGGGGTGGGGGTTTCTTTTCTATGGTTTAGGGTAGTGCAGTGGTGTTTGGTTAGTGTAGGGGGTCGTGCTGGGGTAGTGTTTTAGGGTTTAGGGTAGTGCAGTGGTGTTTGGGTAGTTTAGAGGGTCGTGCTGGATTCGTGTTTTAGGGTAGTGCAGTTGTGTTTGGGTAGTGTAGGGGGTCATGCTGGGGGTAGTGTTTTAGGGTTTAGGGTAGTGCAGTGGTGTTTGTGTAGTGTAGTGGGTCATGCTGGGGGTAGTGGTTTTAGGGTTTAGGGTAGTGCAGTTGTGTTTGGGTAGTGTTGGGGGTTCTGCTGTGCGTAGTGTTTTAGGGTTTAGGGTAGTGCTGTGGTGTTTGTGTAGTGAAGGGGTCATGCTGGGGTTAGTGTTTTAGGGTTTAGGGTAGTGCAGTGGTGTTCGGGTAGTGTAGGGTGTCGTGCTGAGGGTAGTGTTTTAGGGTTTAGGGTAGCGCAGTGGTGTATGTGTACTATAGGGGGTCTTGCTGGGGTCGTGTTTTAGGCTTTAGGGTAGTGCAGTGGTCTTTGTGTGGTGTAAGGGGTCGTGCTGGGTTATGTCTTTTAGGGTTTAGGGTAGTGGAGTGGTGTTTGGCTAGTGTAGGGGGTTATGCTGGGGGTAGTGTTTCAAGGTTGAGGTTAGTGCAGTGGTGTTTGTGTGGTGTAGGGGGTCGTGCTGGGGAATGTGTTTTAGGGTTTAGGGTAGGGCAGTGGTTTTTGTGGAGTGTAGGGGGTTGTGCTGGGGGTAGAGGTAGGGTTTAGGGTAGTGCAGTGGTGTTTGTGTAGTGTAGGGGGTCATGCTGGGGGTAGTGTTTTAGGGTTTAGGGTAGTGCAGAGGTGTTTGGGTAGTGTAGGGGGTAGTGCTGGGGGTAGTGTTTTAGGGTTTAGGGTAGTGCAGTGATGTTTGGGTAGTGTAGGGGGTTGTGCTGGGGGTAGTGTTTAAGGGTTTAGGGTTGTGAAGTGGTGTTTGTGTAGTGTAGGGGGTCATGCTGGGGGTAGTGTTTTAGGGTTTAGGGTAGTGCAGTTGTGTTTGTGTAGTGTAGGGGGTAGTGTTTTAGGTTTTAGGGTAGTGCCGTCGTGTTTGTGTAGTGTAGGGGGTCGTGCTGGGGGTAGTGTTTTAGGGATTAGGGTAGTGCAGTGGTGTTTTTGTAGTTTAATGGGTCATGCTGGGGGAAGTGTCTTAGGGTTTAGTGTAGCGCAGTTCTAAAAAACATGTGGACGATCCACGTCGTTGTAAGGAAACAGAGGCTGTTTCGTTTCCTCCCAACCACGTGCACCACCCCTCAGAGATGACGTGAAACAGGAACCACGAGGAGAGAGGAACCCCGAGGAGTGAGAGGTAAGGGGGAGTGGTCATGGGGTGGGGGTTTCTTTTCTAGGGTTTAGGGTAGTGCAGTGGTGTTTGGGTAGTATAGGGGGTCGTGCTAGGGGTAGTGTTTTAGGGTTTAGGGTAGTGCAGTGGTGTTTGTGTAGTGTAGGAGGTCGTACTGGGGATAGTGGTTTAGGGTAGTGCAGTGGTATTTGTGTAGTGTAGGGGGTTGTGCTGGGGTTAGATGTAGGGTTTAGGGTAATGCAGTTTTGTTTGGGTAGTGTAGAGGGTCGAGCTAGGGGTAATGTTTTAGGGTAGTGCAGTGGTGTTTGTGTAATGTAGGGTGTCGTGCTGGGGTAGATTTAGGGTCTAGGGTAGTGCAGTGGTGTTTGGGTAGTGTAGGGGTTTGTGCAGGGGTAGATTTAGTGTTTAGGGTAGTGCAGTGATGTTTGGGTAGTGTATGGGTTTGTGCAGGGGTAGATTTAGTGTTTAGGATAGTGCAGTGGTGTTCGGGTATTGTAGGGGGTCATGCTGTGGGTAGTGTTTTAGGGTTTAGGGTAGTGCAGTGGTGTTTGTGTAATGTAGGGTGTCATGCTGGGGTAGATATAGGGTCTAGAGTAGTGCAGTGGTGTTTGGGTAGTGTAGGGCGTCGTGCTGGGGGCAGTGTTTTAGTGTTTAGGGTAGTGCAGTGATGTGTGGGTAGTGTAGGGGTTTGTGCAGGGGTAGATTTAGTGTTCAGGATAGTGCAGTGGTGTTCGGGTATTGTAGGGGGTCATGCTGTGGGTAGGGTTTTAGGGTTTAGGGTAGTGCAGTGGTGTTTGTGTAGTGTAATTGGTCATGCTGGGGGTAGTGTTTTAGGGTTTAGGGTAGTGCAGGGGTGTTTGGGTAGTGTATGGGGTCGTGCTGGGGGTAGATTTAGGGTTTAGGGTAGCACAGTGGTGTTTGGGTAGTGTAGGGGGTCGTGCTGGGGGCAGTGTTTTAGGATTTCGGGTAGTGCAGTGGTGTTTAGGTAGTGTCGGGGGTCATGCTGAGGGTAGTGTTTTAGGGCTTAGGGGAGTGCAGTGGTGTTTGGGTAGTGTAGGGGGTACTGCTGGGGGTAGTGTTTTAGGGTTTTGGGTAGTGCCGTGGTGTTTGTGTAGTTTAGGGGGTCATGCTGGGGATAGTGTTTTCGGGTTTAGGGTAGTGCAGTGGTCTTTGGGTAATGTAGGGGGTACTGCTGGGGGTAGTGTTTTAGGGTTTAGGGTAGTGCTGTGGTGTTTGTGTAGTGTAGGGGGTCATACTGGGGGTAGTGTTTTAGGGTTTAGGGTAGTGCAGTGGTGTTTGGGTAGTGTAGGTGGTACTGCTGGGGTAGTGTTTTAGGGTTTAGGGTAGTGCAGGGGTGTTTGTGTAATGTAGGGGGTCACACTCGGGGTAGTGTTTTAGGGTTTAGAGTAGTGCACTGGTGTTTGTGCAGTGTAGGGGGTAGTGTTTAAGGTTTTAGAGTAGTGCCGTCGTGTTTGTGTAGTGTAGGGGGTCGTGCTGGGGGTAGTGTTTTAGGGATTAGGGTAGTGCAGTGGTGTTTGTGTAGTTTAATGGGTCATGCTGGGGAAGTGTCTTAGGGTTTAGTGTAGCGCAGTTCTAAAAAACATGTGGACGATCCACGTCGTTGTAAGGAAACAAAGGCTGTTTCGTTTCCTCCCTACCATGTGCACCGCCCCTCAGAGACGACATGAAACAGGAACTACGAGAGAGGAACCCCGAGGAGTGAGAGGTAAGGGGGAGTGGTCATGGGGTGGGGGTTTCTTTTCTCTGGTTTAGTGTAGGGGGTCGTGCTGGGGGTGGTGTTTTAGGGTTTAGGGTAATGTAGTGGTGTTTGGGTAGTTTAGAGGGTCGTGCTGGATTAGTGTCTTAGGGTAGTGCAGTTGTGTTTGGGTAGTGTAGGGGGTCATGCTGGGGGTAGTGTTTTAGGGTTTAGGGTAGTGCAGTGGTGTTTGTGTAGTGTAGTGGGTCATGCTGGGGGTAGTGGTTTTAGGGTTTAGGGTAGTGCAGTTGTGTTTGGGTAGTGTAGGGGGTTCTGCTGTGCGTAGTGTTTTAGGGTTTAGGGCAGTGCCGTGGTGTTTGTGTAGTGAAGGGGTCATGCTGGGGTTAGTGTTTTAGGGTTTAGGGTAGTGCAGTGGTGTTCGGGTAGTGTAGGGTGTTGTGCTGGGGGTAGTGTTTTAGGGTTTAGGGTAGCGGTGTATGTGTACTATAGGGGGTCTTGCTGGGGTCGTGTTTTAGGCTTTAGGGTAGTGCAGTGGTCTTTGTGTGGTGTAAGGGGTCGTGCTGGGTTAAGTCTTTTAGGGTTTAGGGTAGTGGAGTGGTGTTTGGCTAGTGTAGGGGGTTATGCTGGGGGTAGTGTTTCAAGGTTGAGGTTAGTGCAGTGGTGTTTGTGTGGTGTAGGGGGTCGTGCTGGGGAATGTGTTTTAGGGTTTAGGGTAGGGCAGTGGTTTTTGTGGAGTGTAGGGGGTTGTGCTGGGGGTAGAGGTAGGGTTTAGGGTAGTGCAGTGGTGTTTGTGTAGTGTAGGGGGTCATGCTGGGGGTAGTGTTTTAGGGTTTAGGGTAGTGCAGAGGTGTTTGGGTAGTGTAGGGGGTAGTGCTGGGGGTAGTGTTTTAGGATTTAGGGTAGTGCAGTGATGTTTGGGTAGTGTAGGGGGTTGTGCTGGGGGTAGTGTTTAAGGGTTTAGGGTTGTGAAGTGGTGTTTGTGTAGTGTAGGGGGTCATGCTGGGGGTAGTGTTTTAGGTTTTAGGGTAGTGCCGTCGTGTTTGTGTAGTGTAGGGGGTCATGCTGGGGGTAGTGTTTTAGGGATTAGAGTAGTGCAGTGGTGTTTTTGTAGTTTAATGGGTCATGCTGGGGGAAGTGTCTTAGGGTTTAGTGTAGCGCAGTTCTAAAAACATGTGGACGATCCACGTCGTTGTAAGGAAACAGAGGCTGTTTCGTTTCCTCCCAACGACGTGCACCGCCGCTCAGAGACGACGTGAAACAGGAACCACGAGTAGAGAGGAACCCCGAGGAGTGAGAGGTAAGGGGGAGTGGTCATGGGGTGGGGGTTTCTTTTCTAGGGTTTAGGGTAGTGCAGTGGTGTTTGGGTAGTATAGGGGGTCGTGCTAGGGGTAGTGTTTTAGGGTTTAGGGTAGTGCAGTGGTGTTTGTGTAGTGTAGGAGGTCGTACTGGGGATAGTGGTTTAGGGTAGTGCAGTGGTATTTGTGTAGTGTAGTGGGTTGTGCTGGGGTTAGATGTAGGGTTTAGGGTAGTGCAGTTTTGTTTGGGTAGTGTAGAGGGTCGAGCTAGGGGTAATGTTTTAGGGTAGTGCAGTGGTGTTTGTGTAATGTAGGGTGTCATGCTGGGGTAGATTTAGGGTCTAGGGTAGTGCAGTGGTGTTTGGGGAGTGTAGGGCGTCGTGTAGGGGTAGTGTTTTAGTGTTTAGGGTAGTGCAGTGATGTTTGGGTAGTGTATGGGTTTGTGCAGGGGTAGATTTAGTGTTTAGGATAGTGCAGTGGTGTTCGGGTATTGTAGGGGGTCATGCTGTGGGTAGTGTTTTAGGGTTTAGGGTAGTGCAGTGGTGTTTGTGTAATGTAGGGTGTCGTGCTGGGGTAGATTTAGGGTCTAGGGTAGTGCAGTGGTGTTTGGGTAGTGTAGGGCGTCGTGCTGGGGGCAGTCGTCTTTGGGTAATGTAGGGGGTACTGCTGGGGGTAGTGTTTTAGGGTTTAGGGTAGTGCTGTGGTGTTTGTGTAGTGTAGGGGGTCATACTGGGGGTAGTGTTTTAGGGTTTAGGGTAGTGCAGTGGTATTTGGGTAGTGTAGGTGGTACTGCTGGGGGTAGTGTTTTAGGGTTTAGGGTAGTGCAGGGGTGTTTGTGTAATGTAGGGGGTCATGCTCAGGGTAGTGATTTAGGGTTTAGGGTAGTGCAGTGGTGTTTGGGTAGTGTTGGGGGTAGTGTTTTAGGGTTTAGAGCAGTGCAGTGGTGTTCGTGTAATGTAGGGGGTCATGCCTGGGGTAGTGTTTTAGGGTTTAGGGTAGTGCAGTGGTGTTTGTGTGGTGTAGGGGGTAGTGTTTTAGGTTTTAGGGTAGTGCCGTCGTGTTTGTGTAGTGTAGGGGGTCGTGCTGGGGGTAGTGTTTTAGGGATTAGGGTAGTGCAGTGGTGTTTGTGTAGTTTAATGGGTCATGCTGAGGGAAGTGTCTTAGGGTTTAGTGTAGCGCAGTTCTAAAAAACATGTGGACGATCCACGTCAATGTAAGGAAACATAGGCTGTTTCGTTTCCTCCCTACCACGTGCACCGCCCCTCAGAGACGATGTGAAACAGGAACCACGAGGAGAGAGGAACCCCGAGGAGTGAGAGGTAAGGGGGAGTGGTCATGGGGTGGGGGTTTCTTTTCTATGGTTAAGGGTAGTGCAGTGGTGTTTGGTTAGTGTAGGGGGTCGTGCTGGGGGTAGTGTTTTAGGGTTTAGGGTAGTGCAGTGGTGTTTGGGTGGTTTAGAGGGTCGTGCTGGATTAGTGTTTTAGGGTAGTGCAGTTGTGTTTGTGTAGTGTAGGGGGTCATGCTGGGGGTAGTGTTTTAGGGTTTAGGGTAGTGCAGTGGTGTTTGTGTAGTGTAGTGGGTCATGCTGGGGGTAGTGGTTTTAGGGTTTAGGGTAGTGCAGTTGTGTTTGGGTAGTGTAGGGGGTTCTGCTGTGCGTAGTGTTTTAGGGTTTAGGGTAGTGCCGTGGTGTTTGTGTAGTGAAGGGGTCATGCTGGGGTTAGTGTTTTAGGGTTTAGGGTAGTGCAGTGGTGTTCGGGTAGTGTAGGGTGTCGTGCTGGGGGTAGTGTTTTAGGGTTTAGGGTAGCGCAGTGGTGTATGTGTACTATAGGGGGTCTTGCTGAGGTCGTGTTTTAGGCTTTAGGGTAGTGCAGTGGTCTTTGTGTGGTGTAAGGGGTCGTGCTGGGTTATGTCTTTTAGGGTTTAGGGTAGTGGAGTGGTGTTTGGCTAGTGTAGGGGGTTATGCTGGGGGTAGTGTTTCAAGGTTGAGGTTAGTGCAGTGGTGTTTGTGTGGTGTAGGGGGTCGTGCTGGGGAATGTGTTTTAGGGTTTAGGGTAGGGCAGTGGTTTTTGTGGAGTGTAGGGGGTTGTGCTGGTGGTAGAGGTAGGGTTTAGGGTAGTGCAGTTGTGTTTGTGTAGTGTAGGGGGTCATGCTGGGGGTAGTGTTTTAGGGTTTAGGGTAGTGCAGAGGTGTTTGGGTAGTGTAGGGGGTAGTGCTGGGGGTAGTGTTTTAGGATTTAGGGTAGTGCAGTGATGTTTGGGTAGTGTAGGGGGTTGTGCTGGGGGTAGTGTTTAAGGGTTTAGGGTTGTGAAGTGGTGTTTGTGTAGTGTAGGGGGTCATGCTGGGGGTAGTGTTTTAGGGTTTAGGGTAGTGCAGTGGTGTTTGTGTAGTGTAGGGGGTAGTGTTTTAGGTTTTAGGGTAGTGCGGTCGTGTTTGTGTAGTGTAGGGGGTCGTGCTGGGGGTAGTGTTTTAGGGATTAGGGTAGTGCAGTGGTGTTTTTGTAGTTTAATGGGTCATGCTGGGGGAAGTGTCTTAGGGTTTAGTGTAGCGCAGTTCTAAAAAACATGTGGACGATCCATGTCGTTGTAAGGAAACAGAGGCTGTTTCGTTTCCTCCCAACCACGTGCACCACACCTCAGAGACGACGTGAAACAGGAACCACGAGGAGAGAGGAACCCCGAGGAGTGAGAGGTAAGGGGGAGTGGTCATGGGGTGGGGGTTTCTTTTCTAGGGTTTAGGGTAGTGCACTGGTGTTTGGGTAGTATAGGGGTCGTGCTAGGGGTAGTGTTTTAGGGTTTAGGGTAGTGCAGTGGTGTTTGTGTAGTGTAGGAGGTCGTACTGGGGATAGTGGTTTAGGGTAGTGCAGTGGTATTTTTGTAGTGTAGGGGGTTGTGCTGGGGTTAGATGTAGGGTTTAGGGTAGTGCAGTTTTGTTTGGGTAGTGTAGAGGGTCGAGCTAGGGGTAATGTTTTAGGGTAGTGCAGTGGTGTTTGTGTAATGTAGGGTGTCGTGCTGGGGTAGATTTAGGGTCTAGGGTAGTGCAGTGGTGTTTGGGTAGTGTAGGGGTTTGTGCAGGGGTAGATTTAGTGTTTAGGGTAGTGCAGTGATGTTTGGGTAGTGTATGGGTTTGTGCAGGGGTAGATTTAGTATTTAGGATAGTGCAGTGGTGTTCGGGTATTGTAGGGGTCATGCCGTGGGTAGTGTTTTAGGGTTTAGGGTAGTGCAGTGGTGTTTGTGTAATGTAGGGTGTCGTGCTGGGGTAGATATAGGGTCTAGGGTAGTGCAGTGGTGTTTGGGTAGTGTAGGGCGTCATGCTGGGGGCAGTGTTTTAGTGTTTAGGGTAGTGCAGTGATGTTTGGGTAGTGTAGGGGTTTGTGCAGGGGTAGATTTAGTGTTTAGGATAATGCAGTGGTGTTCGGGTATTGTAGGGGGTCATGCTGTGGGTAGTGTGTTAGGGTTTAGGGTAGTGCAGTGGTGTTTGTGTAGTGTAATTGGTCATGCTGGGGGTAGTGTTTTAGGGTTTAGGGTAGTACAGGGGTGTTTGGGTAGTGTATGGGGTCATGCTGGGGGTAGATTTAGGGTTTAGGGTAGCGCAGTGGTGTTTGTGTAGTGTAGGGGGTCATGCTGGGGGCAGTGTTTTAGGATTTCGGGTAGTGCAGTGGTGTTTAGGTAGTGTTGGGGGTCATGCTGAGGGTAGTGTTTTAGGGCTTAGGGTAGTGCAGTGGTGTTTGGGTAGTGTAGGGGGTACTGCTGGGGGTAGTGTTTTAGGGTTTTGGGTAGTGCCGTGGTGTTTGTGTAGTTTAGGGGGTCATGCTGGGGATAGTGTTTTCGGGTTTAGGGTAGTGCAGTGGTCTTTGGGGAATGTAGGGGGTACTGCTGGGGGTAGTGTTTTAGGGTTTAGGGTAGTGCTGTGGTGTTTGTGTAGTGTAGGGGGTCATACTGGGGGTAGTGTTTTAGGGTTTAGGGTAGTGCAGTGGTATTTGGGTAGTGTAGGTGGTACTGCTGGGGGTAGTGTTTTAGGGTTTAGGGTAGTGCAGGGGTGTTTGTGTAATGTAGGGGGTCACGCTCGCGGTAGTGTTTCAGGGTTTAGGGTAGTGCAGTGGTGTTTTGGTAGTGTTGGGGGTAGTGTTTTAGGGTTTAGAGTAGTGCAGTGGTGTTTGTGTAATGTAGGGGGTCATGCCTGGGGTAGTGTTTTAGGGTTTAGGGTAGTGCAGTGGTGTTTGTGTAGTGTAGGGGTAGTGTTTTAGGTTTTAGGGTAGTGCCGTCGTGTTTGTGTAGTGTAGGGGGTCGTGCTGGGGGTAGTGTTTTAGGTATTAGGGTAGTGCAGTGGTGTTTGTGTAGTTTAATGGGTCATGCTGGGGGAAGTGTCTTAGGGTTTAGTGTAGCGCAGTTCTAAAAAACATGTGGACGATCCACGTCGTTGTAAGGAAACATAGGCTGTTTCGTTTCCTCCCTACCACGTGCACCGCCCCTCAGAGACGACGTGAAACAGGAACCACGAGGAGAGAGGAACCCAGAGGAGTGAGAGGTAAGGGGGAGTGGTGATGGGGTGGGGGTTTCTTTTCTAGGGTTTAGGGTAGTGCAGTGGTGTTTGGTTAGTGTAGGGGGTCGTGCTGGGGGTAGTGTTTTAGGGTTTAGGGTAGTGCAGTGGTGTTTTGGTAGTTTAGGGGGTCGTGCTGGATTAGTGTTTTAGGGTTTAGGGTAGTGCAGTTGTGTTTGGGTAGTGTAGGAGGTAATGCTGGGGGTAGTGTTTTAGGGTTTAGGGTAGTGCAGTGGTGTTTGTGTAGTGTAGTGGGTCATGCTGGGGGTAGTGTTTTAGGGTTTAGGGTAGTGCAGTTGTGTTTGGGTAGTGTAGGGGGTTCTGCTGTTGCGTAGTGTTTTAGGGTTTAGGGTAGTGCCGTGGTGTTTGTGTACTGAAGGGGTCATGCTGGGGTTAGTGTTTTAGGGTTTAGGGTAGTGCAGTGGTGTTTGGGTAGTGTAGGGGGTCATGCGGGGGGTAGTGTTTTAGGGTTTAGGGTAGTGCTGTGGTGTTTGTGTAGTGTAGGGGGTCGTGCTGGGGGTAGATTTAGGGTCTAGGGTAGTGCAGTGTTGTTTGGGTAGTGTAGGGGCTGGTGCTGGGGTAGTGTTTTAGTGTTTAGGGTAGTGCAGTAGTGTTTGGGTAGTGTAGGGCGTCATGCTGGGGGTAGTGTTTTAGTGTTTAGGGTAGTGCAGTGATGTTTGGGTAGTGTAGGGGTTTGTGCAGGGGTAGATTTAGTGTTTAGGGTGGTGCAGTGGTGTTCGGGTATTGTAGGGGGTCATGCTGTGGGTAGTGTTTTAGGGTTTAGGGTAGTGCAGTGGTGTTTGTGTAGTGTAATGGGTCATGCTGGGGGTAGTGTTTTAGGGTTTAGGGTAGTGCAGGGGTGTTTGGGTAGTGTATGGGGTCGTGCTGGGGTAGATTTAGGGTTTAGGGTAGCGCAGTGGTGTTTGTGTAGTGTAGGGGGTCGTGCTGGGGGCAGTGTTTTAGGATTTCGGGTAGTGCAGTGGTGTTTAGGTAGTGCTGGGGGTCATGCTGAGGGTAGTGTTTTAGGGTTTTGGGTAGTGCCGTGGTGTTTGTGTAGTTTAGGGGGTCATGCTGGGGATAGTGTTTTCGGGTTTAGGGTAGTGCAGTGGTGTTTGGGTAATGTAGGGGGTACTGCTGGGGGTAGTGTTTTAGGGTTTAGGGTAGTGCTTCTGGTGTTTGTGTAGTGTAGGGGGTCATACTGGGGGTAGTGTTTTAGGGTTTAGGGTAGTGCAGTGGTGTTTTGGTAGTGTAGGTGGTACTGCTGGGGGTAGTGTTTTAGGGTTTAGGGTAGTGCAGGGGTGTTTGTGTAATGTAGGGGGTCACGCTTGGGGTAGTGTTTTAGGGTTTAGGGTAGTGCAGTGGTGTTTGGGTAGTGTTGGGGGTAGTGTTTTAGGGTTTAGAGTAGTGCAGTGGTGTTTGGGTAGTGTAGGGTGTAGTGCTGGGGGTAGTGTTTAAGGGTTTAGGGTTGTGAAGTGGTGTTTGTGTAGTGTAGGAGGTCGTACTGGGGATAGTGGTTTAGGATAGTGCAGTGGTATTTGTGTAGTGTAGGGGGTTGTGCTGGGGTTAGATGTAGGGTTTAGGGTAGTGCAGTTTTGTTTGGGTAGTGTAGAGGGTCGAGCTAGGGGTAATGTTTTAGGGTAGTGCAGTGGTGTTTGTGTAATGTAGGGTGTCGTGCTGGGGTAGATTTAGGGTCTAGGGTAGTGCAGTGGTGTTTGGGTAGTGTAGGGGTTTGTGCAGGGGTAGATTTAGTGTTTAGGGTAGTGTATGGGGTCGTGCTGGGGGTAGATTTAGGGTTTAGGGTAGCGCAGTGGTGTTTGTGTAGTGTAGGGGGTCGTGCTGGGGGCAGTGTTTTAGGATTTCGGGTAGTGCAGTGGTGTTTAGGTAGTGTTGGGGGTCATGCTGAGGGTAGTGTTATAGGGCTTAGGGTAGTGCAGTGGTGTTTGGGTAGTGTAGGGGGTACTGCTGGGGGTAGTGTTTTAGGGTTTTGGGTAGTGCCGTGGTGTTTGTGTAGTTTAGGGGGTCATGCTGGGGATAGTGTTTTCGGGTTTAGGGTAGTGCAGTGGTCTTTGGGTAATGTAGGGGGTACTGCTGGGGGTAGTGTTTTAGGGTTTAGGGTAGTGCTGTGGTGTTTGTGTAGTGTAGGGGGTCATACTGGGGGTAGTGTTTTAGGGTTTAGGGTATTGCAGTGGTATTTGGGTAGTGTAGGTGGTACTGCTGGGGGTAGTGTTTTAGGGTTTAGGGTAGTGCAGGGGTGTTTGTGTAATGTAGGGGGTCACGCTCGGGGTAGTGTTTTAGGGTTTAGGGTAGTGCAGTGGTGTTTGGGTAGTGTTGGGGGTAGTGTTTTAGGGTTTAGAGTAGTGCAGTGGTGTTTGTGTAATGTAGGGGGTCATGCCTGGGGTAGTGTTTTAGGGTTTAGGGTAGTGCAGTGGTGTTTGTGTAGTGTAGGGGTAGTGTTTTAGGTTTTAGGGTAGTGCCGTCGTGTTTGTGTAGTGTAGGGGGTCGTGCTGGGGGTAGTGTTTTAGGTATTAGGGTAGTGCAGTGGTGTTTGTGTAGTTTAATGGGTCATGCTGGGGGAAGTGTCTTAGGGTTTAGTGTAGCGCAGTTCTAAAAAACATGTGGACGATCCACGTCGTTGTAAGGAAACATAGGCTGTTTCGTTTCCTCCCTACCACGTGCACCGCCCCTCAGAGACGACGTGAAACAGGAACCACGAGGAGAGAGGAACCCAGAGGAGTGAGAGGTAAGGGGGAGTGGTCATGGGGTGGGGGTTTCTTTTCTAGGGTTTAGGGTAGTGCAGTGGTGTTTGGTTAGTGTAGGGGGTCGTGCTGGGGGTAGTGTTTTAGGGTTTAGGGTAGTGCAGTGGTGTTTTGGTAGTTTAGGGGGTCGTGCTGGATTAGTGTTTTAGGGTTTAGGGTAGTGCAGTTGTGTTTGGGTAGTGTAGGAGGTCATGCTGGGGGTAGTGTTTTAGGGTTTAGGGTAGTGCAGTAGTGTTTATGTAGTGTAGTGGGTCATGCTGGGGGTAGTGTTTTAGGGTTTAGGGTAGTGCAGTTGTGTTTGGGTAGTGTAGGGGGTTCTGCTGTTGCGTAGTGTTTTAGGGTTTAGGGTAGTGCCGTGGTGTTTGTGTAGTGAAGGGGTCATGCTGGGGTTAGTGTTTTAGGGTTTAGGGTAGTGCAGTGGTGTTTGGGTAGTGTAGGGGGTCATGCTGGGGGTAGTGTTTTAGGGTTTAGGGTAGTGCTGTGGTGTTTGTGTAGTGTAGGGGGTCGTGCTGGGGGTAGATTTAGGGTCTAGGGTAGTGCAGTGTTGTTTGGGTAGTGTAGGGGCTGGTGCTGGGGGTAGTGTTTTAGTGTTTAGGGTAGTGCAGTAGTGTTTGGGTAGTGTAGGGCGTCATGCTGGGGGTAGTGTTTTAGTGTTTAGGGTAGTGCAGTGATGTTTGGGTAGTGTAGGGGTTTGTGCAGGGGTAGATTTAGTGTTTAGGGTGGTGCAGTGGTGTTCGGGTATTGTAGGGGGTCATGCTTTGGGTAGTGTTTTAGGGTTTAGGGTAGTGCAGTGGTGTTTGTGTAGTGTAATGGGTCATGCTGGGGGTAGTGTTTTAGGGTTTAGGGTAGTGCAGGGGTGTTTGGGTAGTGTATGGGGTTGTGCTGGGGTAGATTTAGGGTTTAGGGTAGCGCAGTGGTGTTTGTGTAGTGTAGGGGGTCGTGCTGGGGGCAGTGTTTTAGGATTTCGGGTAGTGCAGTGGTGTTTAGGTAGTGCTGAGGGTCATGCTGAGGGTAGTGTTTTAGGGTTTTGGGTAGTGCCGTGGTGTTTGTGTAGTTTAGGGGGTCATGCTGGGGATAGTGTTTTCGGGTTTAGGGTAGTGCAGTGGTGTTTGGGTAATGTAGGGGGTACTGCTGGGGGTAGTGTTTTAGGGTTTAGGGTAGTGCTTCTGGTGTTTGTGTAGTGTAGGGGGTCATACTGGGGGTAGTGTTTTAGGGTTTAGGGTAGTGCAGTGGTGTTTGGGTAGTGTAGGTGGTACTGCTGGGGGTAGTGTTTTAGGGTTTAGGGTAGTGCAGGGGTGTTTGTGTAATGTAGGGGGTCACGCTTGGGGTAGTGTTTTAGGGTTTAGGGTAGTGCAGTGGTGTTTGGGTAGTGTTGGGGGTAGTGTTTTAGGGTTTAGAGTAGTGCAGTGGTGTTTGGGTAGTGTAGGGTGTAGTGCTGGGGGTAGTGTTTTAGGATTTAGGGTAGTGCAGTGATGTTTGGGTAGTGTAGGGGGTTGTGCTGGGGGTAGTGTTTAAGGGTTTAGGGTTGTGAAGTGGTGTTTGTGTAGTGTAGGGGGTCATGCTGGGGGTAGTGTTTTAGGGTTTAGGGTAGTGCAGTTGTGTTTGTGTAGTGTAGGGGGTAGTGTTTTAGGTTTTAGGGTAGTGCCGTCGTGTTTGTGTAGTGTAGGGGCTCGTGCTGGGGGTAGTGTTTTAGGGATTAGGGTAGTGCAGTGGTGTTTTTGTAGTTTAATGGGTCATGCTGGGGGAAGTGTCTTAGGGTTTAGTGTAGCGCAGTTCTAAAAAACATGTGGACGATCCACGTCGTTGTAAGGAAACAGAGGCTGTTTCGTTTCCTCCCAACCACGTGCACCACCCCTCAGAGACGACGTGAAACAGGAACCACGAGGAGAGAGGAACCCCGAGGAGTGAGAGGTAAGGGGGAGTGGTCATGGGGTGGGGGTTTCTTTTCTAGGGTTTAGGGTAGTGCAGTGGTGTTTGGGTAGTATAGGGGGTCGTGCTAGGGGTAGTGTTTTAGGGTTTAGGGTAGTGCAGTGGTGTTTGTGTAGTGTAGGAGGTCGTACTGGGGATAGTGATTTAGGGTAGTGCAGTGGTATTTGTGTAGTGTAGGGGGTTGTGCTGGGGTTAGATGTAGGGTTTAGGGTAGTGCAGTTTTGTTTGGGTAGTGTAGAGGGTCGAGCTAGGGGTAATGTTTTAGGGTAGTGCAGTGGTGTTTTTGTAATGTAGGGTGTCGTGCTGGGGTAGATTTAGGGTCTAAGGTAGTGCAGTGGTGTTTGGGTAGTGTAGGGCGTCGTGTAGGGGTAGTGTTTTAGTTTTTAGGGTAGTGCAGTGATGTTTGGGTAGTGTATGGGTTTGTGCAGGGGTAGATTTAGTGTTTAGGATAGTGCAGTGGTGTTCGGGTATTGTAGGGGGTCATGCTGTGGGTAGTGTTTTAGGGTTTAGGGTAGTGCAGTGGTGTTTGTGTAATGTAGGGTGTCGTGCTGGGGTAGATTTAGGGTCTAGGGTAGTGCAGTGGTGTTTGGGTAGTGTTGGGCGTCGTGCTGGGGGCAGTGTCTTAGTGTTTAGGGTAGTGCAGTGATGTTTGGGTAGTGTAGGGGTTTGTGCAGGGATAGATTTAGTGTTTAGGATAGTGCAGTGGTGTTCGGGTATTGTAGGGGGTCATGCTGTGGGTAGTGTTTTAGGGTTTAGGGTAGTGCAGTGGTGTTTGTGTAGTGTAATGGGTCATGCTGGGGGTAGTGTTTTAGGGTTTAGTGTAGTGCAGGGGTGTTTGGGTAGTGTATGGGGTCGTGCTGGGGGTAGATTTAGGGTTTAGGGTAGCGCAGTGGTGTTTGTGTAGTGTAGGGGGTCGTGCTGGGGGCAGTGTTTTAGGATTTCGGGTAGTGCAGTGGTGTTTAGGTAGTGCTGGGGGTCATGCTGAGGGTAGTGTTTTAGGGTTTTGGGTAGTGCCGTGGTGTTTGTGTAGTTTAGGGGGTCATGCTGGGGATAGTGTTTTCGGGTTTAGGGTAGTGCAGTGGTGTTTGGGTAATGTAGGGGGTACTGCTGGGGGTAGTGTTTTAGGGTTTAGGGTAGTGCTTCTGGTGTTTGTGTAGTGTAGGGGGTCATACTGGGGGTAGTGTTTTAGGGTTTAGGGTAGTGCAGTGGTGTTTGGGTAGTGTAGGTGGTACTGCTGGGGGTAGTGTTTTAGGGTTTAGGGTAGTGCAGGGGTGTTTGTGTAATGTAGGGGGTCACGCTTGGGGTAGTGTTTTAGGGTTTAGGGTAGTGCAGTGGTGTTTGGGTAGTGTTGGGGGTAGTGTTTTAGGGTTTAGAGTAGTGCAGTGGTGTTTGGGTAGTGTAGGGTGTAGTGCTGGGGGTAGTGTTTTAGGATTTAGGGTAGTGCAGTGATGTTTGGGTAGTGTAGGGGGTTGTGCTGGGGGTAGTGTTTAAGGGTTTAGGGTTGTGAAGTGGTGTTTGTGTAGTGTAGGGGGTCATGCTGGGGGTAGTGTTTTAGGGTTTAGGGTAGTGCAGTTGTGTTTGTGTAGTGTAGGGGGTAGTGTTTTAGGTTTTAGGGTAGTGCCGTCGTGTTTGTGTAGTGTAGGGGGTCGTGCTGGGGGTAGTGTTTTAGGGATTAGGGTAGTGCAGTGGTGTTTTTGTAGTTTAATGGGTCATGCTGGGGGAAGTGTCTTAGGGTTTAGTGTAGCGCAGTTCTAAAAAACATGTGGACGATCCACGTCGTTGTAAGGAAACAGAGGCTGTTTCGTTTCCTCCCAACCACGTGCACCACCCCTCAGAGACGACGTGAAACAGGAACCACGAGGAGAGAGGAACCCCGAGGAGTGAGAGGTAAGGGGGAGTGGTCATGGGGTGGGGGTTTCTTTTCTAGGGTTTAGGGTAGTGCAGTGGTGTTTGGGTAGTATAGGGGGTCGTGCTAGGGGTAGTGTTTTAGGGTTTAGGGTAGTGCAGTGGTGTTTGTGTAGTGTAGGAGGTCGTACTGGGGATAGTGGTTTAGGGTAGTGCAGTGGTATTTGTGTAGTGTAGGGGGTTGTGCTGGGGTTAGATGTAGGGTTTAGGGTAGTGCAGTTTTGTTTGGGTAGTGTAGAGGGTCGAGCTAGGGGTAATGTTTTAGGGTAGTGCAGTGGTGTTTGTGTAATGTAGGGTGTCGTGCTGGGGTAGATTTAGGGTCTAAGGTAGTGCAGTGGTGTTTGGGTAGTGTAGGGCGTCGTGTAGGGGTAGTGTTTTAGTTTTTAGGGTAGTGCAGTGATGTTTGGGTAGTGTATGGGTTTGTGCAGGGGTAGATTTAGTGTTTAGGATAGTGCAGTGGTGTTCGGGTATTGTAGGGGGTCATGCTGTGGGTAGTGTTTTAGGGTTTAGGGTAGTGCAGTGGTGTTTGTGTAATGTAGGGTGTCGTGCTGGGGTAGATTTAGGGTCTAGGGTAGTGCAGTGGTGTTTGGGTAGTGTAGGGCCTCGTGCTGGGGGCAGTGTTTTAGTGTTTAGGGTAGTGCAGTGATGTTTGGGTAGTGTAGGGGTTTGTGCAGGGGTAGATTTAGTGTTTAGGATAGTGCAGTGGTGTTCGGGTATTGTAGGGGGTCATGCTGTGGGTAGTGTTTTAGGGTTTAGGGTAGTGCAGTGGTGTTTGTGTAGTGTAATGGGTCATGCTGGGGGTAGTGTTTTAGGGTTTAGGGTAGTGCAGGGGTGTTTGGGTAGTGTATGGGGTCATGCTGGGGGTAGATTTAGGGTTTAGGGTAGCGCAGTGGTGTTTGTGTAGTGTAGGGGGTCGTGCTGGGGGCAGTGTTTTAGGATTTCGGGTAGTGCAGTGGTGTTTAGGTAGTGTTGGGGGTCATGCTGAGGGTAGTGTTTTAGGGCTTAGGGTAGTGCAGTGGTGTTTGGGTAGTGTAGGGGGTACTGCAGGGGGTAGTGTTTTAGGGTTTTGGATAGTGCCGTGGTGTTTGTGTAGTTTAGGGGGTCATGCTGGGGATAGTGTTTTGGGGGTTTAGGGTAGTGCAGTGGTCTTTGGGTAATGTAGGGGGTACTGCTGGGGGTAGTGTTTTAGGGTTTAGGGTAGTGCTGTGGTGTTTGTGTAGTGTAGGGGGTCATACTGGGGGTAGTGTTTTAGGGTTTAGGGTAGTGCAGTGGTATTTGGGAAGTGTAGGTGGTACTGCTGGGGGTAGTGTTTTAGGGTTTAGGGTAGTGCAGGGGTGTTTGTGTAATGTAGGGGGTCACGCTCGGGGTAGTGTTTTAGGGTTTAGGGTAGTGCAGTGGTGTTTGGGTAGTGTTGGGGGTAGAGTTTTAGGGTTTAGAGTAGTGCAGTGGTGTTTGTGTAATGTAGGGGGTCATGCCTGGGGTAGTGTTTTAGGGTTTATGGTAGTGCAGTGGTGTTTGTGTGGGGGGTAGTGTTTTAGGTTTTAGGGTAGTGCCGTCGTGTTTGTGTAGTGTAGGGGGTCGTGCTGGGGGTAGTGTTTTAGGGATTAGGGTAGTGCAGTGGTGTTTGTGTAGTTTAATGGGTCATGCTGGGGGAAGTGTCTTAGGGTTTAGTGTAGCGCAGTTCTAAAAAACATGTGGTCGATCCACGTCGTTGTAAGGAAACATAGGCTGTTTCGTTTCCTCCCTACCACGTGCACCGCCCCTCAGAGACGACGTGAAACAGGAACCACGAGGAGAGAGGAACCCAGAGGAGTGAGAGGTAAGGGGGAGTGGTCATGGGGTGGGGGTTTCTTATCTAGGGTTTAGGGTAGTGCAGTGGTGTTTGGTTAGTGTAGGGGGCCGTGCTGGGGGTAGTGTTTTAGGGTTTTGGGTAGTGCAGTGGTGTTTGGGTAGTTTAGGGGGTCGTGCTGGATTAGTGTTTTAGGGTTTAGGGTAGTGCAGTTGTGTTTGGGTAGTGTAGGGGGTCATGCTGGGGGTAGTGTTTTAGGGTTTAGGGTAGTGCAGTGGTGTTTGTGTAGTGTAGTGGGTCATGCTGGGGGTAGTGGTTTAGGGTTTAGGGTAGTGCAGTTGTGTTTGGGTAGTGTAGGGGGTTCTGCAGTTGCGTAGTGTTTTAGGGTTTAGGGTAGTGCCGTGGTGTTTGTGTAGTGAAGGGGTCATGCTGGGGTTAGTGTTTTAGGGTTTAGGGTAGTGCAGTGGTGTTTGGGTAGTGTAGGGGGTCATGCTGGGGGTAGTGTTTTAGGGTTTAGGGTAGTGCTGTGGTGTTTGTGTAGTGTAGGGGGTCGTGCTGGGGGTAGATTTAGGGTCTAGGGTAGTGCAGTGTTGTTTGGGTAGTGTAGGGGCTGGTGCTGGGGGTAGTGTTTTAGTGTTTAGGGTAGTGCAGTAGTGTTTGGGTAGTGTAGGGCGTCGTGCTGGGGGTAGTGTTTTAGTGTTTAGGGTAGTGCAGTGATGTTTGGGTAGTGTAGGGGTTTGTGCAGGGGTAGATTTAGTGTTTAGGGTGGTGCAGTGGTGTTCGGGTATTGTAGGGGGTCATGCTGTGGGTAGTGTTTTAGGGTTTAGGGTAGTGCAGTGGTGTTTGTGTAGTGTAATGGGTCATGCTGGGGGTAGTGTTTTAGGGTTTAGGGTAGTGCAGGGGTGTTTGGGTAGTGTATGGGGTCATGCTGGGGGTAGATTTAGGGTTTAGGGTAGCGCAGTGGTGTTTGTGTAGTGTAGGGGGTCGTGCTGAGGGTAGTGTTTTAGGGTTTTGGGTAGTGCCGTGGTGTTTGTGTAGTTTAGGGGGTCATGCTGGGGATAGTGTTTTCGGGTTTAGGGTAGTGCAGTGGTGTTTGGGTAATGTAGGGGGTACTGCTGGGGGTAGTGTTTTAGGGTTTAGGGTAGTGCTGTGGTGTTTGTGTAGTATAGGGGGTCATACTGGGGGTGGTGTTTTAGGGTTTAGGGTAGTGCAGTGGTGTTTGGGTAGTGTAGGTGGTACTGCTGGGGGTAGTGTTTTAGGGTTTAGGGTAGTGCAGGGGTGTTTGTGTAATGTAGGGGGTCACGCTTGGGGTAGATTTAGGATCTAGGGTAGTGCAGTGTTGTTTGGGTAGTGTAGGGGCTCGTGCTGGGGGTAGTGTTTTAGTGTTTAGGGTAGTGCAGTGGTGTTTGTGTAGTGTATGGGGTCATGCTGGGGGTAGATTTAGGGTTTAGGGTAGCGCAGTGGTGTTTGTGTAGTGTAGGGGGTCGTGCTGGGGGCAGTGTTTTAGGATTTCGGGTAGTGCAGTGGTGTTTAGGCAGTGCTGGGGGTCATGCTGAGGGTAGTGTTTTAGGGTTTTGGGTAGTGCCGTGGTGTTTGTGTAGTTTAGGGGGTCATGCTGGGGATAGTGTTTTCGGGTTTAGGGTAGTGCAGTGGTGTTTGGGTAATGTAGGGGGTACTGCTGGGGGTAGTGTTTTAGGGTTTAGGGTAGTGCTGTGGTGTTTGTGTAGTGTAGGGGGTAATACTGGGGGTAGTGTTTTAGGGTTTAGGGTAGTGCAGTGGTGTTTGGGTAGTGTAGGTGGTACTGCTGGGGGTAGTGTTTTAGGGTTTAGGGCAGTGCAGGGGTGTTTGTGTAATGTAGGGGGTCACGCTCGGGGTAGTGTTTTAGGGTTTAGGGTAGTGCAGTGGTGTTTTGGTAGTGTTGGGGGTAGTGTTTTAGGGTTTAGAGTAGTGCAGTGGTGTTTGTGTAATGTAGGGGGTCGTGCTGGGGGTAGATTTAAGTCTAGGGTAGTGCAGTGTTGTTTGGGTAGTGTAGGGGCTGGTGCTGGGGGTAGTGTTTTAGTGTTTAGGGTAGTGCAGTGGTGTTTGTGTAGTTTAAGGGGTTGTGCTGGGGGTTGATGTATGGTTTAGGGTAGTGCAGTGGTGTTTTGGTAGTGTAGAGGGTCAAGCTTGGGGTAATGTTTTAGGGTTTAGGGTAGTGCAGTGGTTTTTGTGTAATGTAGGGGGTCGTGCTGGGGTAGATTTAGGGTCTAGGGTAGTGCAGTGGTGTTTGGGTAGTGTAGGGGCTCGTGCTGGGGGTAGTGTTTTAGTGTTTAGGGTAGTGCAGTGGTGTTTGGGTAGTGTAGGGGTTTGTGTGGGGGGTAGATTTAGGCTTTAGGGTAGTGCAGTGGTATTCGGGTATTGTAGGGGGTCATGCTGGGGGTAGTGTTTTAGGGTTTAGGGTAGTGCAGTGGTGTTTGAGTAGTGTAGGGGGTACTGCTGGGGGTAGTGTTTTAGGGTTTAGGGTAGTGCAATGGTGTTTGTGTAGTATTGGGGTTTTTTCTGGGGGCAGTGTTTTAGGGTCTAGGGTAGTGCAGTGGTGTTTGTGTAGTGTAATGGGTCATGCTGGGGGTGGTGTTTTAGGGTTTAGGGTAGTGCAGTGGTGTTTGGGTAGTGTAGGGGTAGATTTAGGGTTTAAGGTATCCCAGTGGTGTTTGTGTAGTGTAGGGGGTCGTGCTGTGGGCAGTGTTTTAGGGTTTCGGGTAGTGCAGTGGTGTTTAGGTAGTGCAGGGTGTCGTGCTGAGGGTAGTGTTTTAGGGTTTAGGGTAGTGCAGTGGTGTTTGGGTAGTGTAGGGGGTACTGCTGAGGGTAGTGTTTTAGGGTTTAGGGTAGTGCCGTGGTGTTTGTGTAGTGTAGGGCGTCATACTGTGGGTAGTGTTTTAGTTTTTAGGGTAGTGCAGTAGTGTTTGGGTATTGTAGGGGGTTGTGCTAGGGGTAATGTTTTAGGGTTTAGGGTAGTGCAGTGGTGTTTGTGTAGTGTAGGGGTCATGCTGGGGGTAGTGTTTTAGGGTTTAGGGTAGTGCAGAGTTGTTTGGGTAGTGTAGGGGGTAGTGCTGGGGGCAGTGTTTTAGGATTTAGGGTAGTGCAGTGATGTTTGGGTAGTGTAGGGGGTTGTGCTGGGGGTAGTGTTTAAGGGTTTAGGGTTGTGCAGTGGTGTTTGTGTAGTGTTTTAGGGTTTAGGGTAGTGCAGTGGTGTTTGTGTAGTGTAGGGGGTAGTGTTTTAGGGTTTAGGTTAGTGCCGTCGTGTTTGTGTAGTGTAGGGGGTCGTGCTGGGGGTAGTGTTTTAGGGATTAGAGTAGTGCAGTGGTGTTTGTGTAGTTTAATGGGTCATGCTGGGGGAAGTGTCTTAGGGTTTAGTGTAGCACAGTTCTAAAAAACATGTGTACAATCCACGTCGTCGTAAGTAAACAGAGGCTGTTTCGTTTCCTCCCAACGACGTGCACCGCCCCTCAGAGACGACGTGAAACAGGAACCACAAGGAGAGAGGAACTCCGAGGAGTGAGAGGTTAGGGGGAGTGGTCATGGGGTGGGGGTTTCTTTTCTAGGGTTCAGGGTAGTGCAGTTGTGTTTGGTTAGTGTAGGAGGTCGTGCTGGGGGTAGTGTTTTAGGGTTTAGGGTAGTGCAGTGGTGTTTGGGTAGTGTAGGGGGCTGTGCTGGATTAGCGTTTTAGGGTTTAGGGTAGTGCAGTTGTGTTTGGGTAGTGTAGGGGGTCATGCTGGGGGTAGTGTTTTAGGGTTTAGGGTAGTGCAGTGGTGTTTGTGTAGTGTAGTGGGTCATGCTGGGGGTTGTGTTTTAGGGTTTAGGGTCGTGCAGTTGTGTTTGGGTAGTGTAGGGGGTTCTGCTGTGCGTAGTGTTTTAGGGTTTAGGGTAGTGCCGTGGTGTTTGTGTAGTGAAGGGGTCATGCTGGGGTTAGTGTTTTAGGGTTTAGGGTAGTGCAGTGGTGTTTTGGTAGTGTAGGGGGTCGTGCTGGGGTAGTGTTTTAGGGTTTAGGGTAGTGCAGTGGTGTATGTATACTATAGGGGGTCTTGCTCGGGTCGTGTTTTAGGCTTTAGGGTAGTGCAGTGGTGTTTGGGTAGTGTAGGGGTTCGTGCTGGGGTAGTGTTTTCGGGTTTAGGGTAGTGCATTGCAGTGGTGTTTGTGTAGTGTAGAGGGTCATGCTGGGGGTAGTGTTTTAGGGTTTAGGGTAGTGCAGTGGTGTTTGTGTAGTGTAATGGGTCATGCTGGGGGGAGTGCCTTAGGGTTTTGGGTAGTGCAGTGGTGTTTGTGTAGTGAAGGGGGTCATGCAGGGAGTAGATTTAGGGTTTAGGGTAGTGCAGTGGTGTTTGGGTAGTGTAGGGGGTCATACTGGGGGTAGATTTAGGGTTTAGGGTAGTGCAGTAGTGTTTGGGTAGTGTAGGTGGTACTGCTGGGGGTAGTGTTTTAGGGTTTAGGGTAGTGAAGTGGTGTTTGGGTAGTGTAGGGGGTACTGCTGGGGGTAGTGTTTTAGGGTTTGAGTAGTGCAGTGGTGTTTGTGTAGTATAGGGGGTCATGCTGGGGGTAGTGTTTTAGGGTTTAGGGTAGTGCAGTGGTGGTTGTGTAGTGTAGGGGGGTGTTTTAGAGTTTAAGGTAGTGCAGTGGTGTTTGTGTAGTGTATGGGGTAGTGTTTTAGGGTTTAGGGTAGAGCAATGTTGGTTGTGTACTGTAGGGGGTTATGCTGGGGGTAGTGTTTTAGGGTTTAGGGTAGTGCAGTGGTGTTTGGGTAGTGTAGGGGGTACTGCTGGGGGTAGTGTTTTAGAGTTTAGAGTAGTACAGTTGCGTTTTTGTAGGGTAGGGGTTGTGCTGGGGTTAGTGTTTTAGGGTTTAGGGTAGTGCAGTGGTGTTTGTGTAGTGTAGGGGGTCGTGCTTGGGATAGTGGTTTAGGGTAGTGCAGTGGTGTTTGTGTAGTGTAGGGGGTTGTGCTGGGGTTAGATGTAGGTTTTAGGGTAGTGCAGTTTTGTTTGGTAGTGTAGAGGGTCGAGCTAGGGGTAATGTTTTAGGGTAGTGCAGTGGTGTTTGTGTAATGTAGGGTGTTGTGCTGGGGTAGATTTAGGGTCTAGGGTAGTGCAGTGGTGTTTGTTTTGTGTAGGGGTCGTGCTGGGGTAGTGTTTTAGGGTTTAAGGTAGTGCAGTGGTGTTTGTGTGGGGTAAGGGGTCGTGCTGGGATAAGTGTTTTAGAGTTTAGGGTAGTGGAGGGGTTTTTGGGTAGTATGGGGGTCGTGCTAGGGATAGTGTTTTTGGGTTTAGGGTAGTGCAGAGGTGTTTGGGTAATTTAGGGGGTACTGCTGGGGGTAGTGTTTTAGGGTTTAGGGTAGTGTTGTGGTGTTTGTGTAGTGTGGGGGTCATACTGGGGGTAGTGTTTTAGGGTTTAGGGTAGTGCAGTGGTGTTTGTGTGGGGTAAGAGGTCATGCTGGGGTAAGTGTTTTAGAGTTTAGGGTAGTTGAGTGGTTTTTGGGTAGTTTAGGGGTCATGCTGGGGATAGTGTTTTTGGCTTTAGGGTTGTGCAGTGGTGTTTGGGTAATGTAGGGGGTCATACTGGGGGTAGTGTTTTAGGGTTTAGGGTAGTGCAGTGGTGTTTGTGTAGTGTAGGTGGTACTGCTGGGGGTAGTGTTTTAGGGTTTGGGGCATTGCTGTGGTGTTTGTGTAGTGTAGGGGGTCATACTGGGGGTAGTGTTTTAGGGTTTTTGGTAGCGCAGTGGTGTTTGGGTAGTGTTGGGGGTACTGCTGGGGGTAGTGTTTTAGGGTTTAGGGTAGTGCAGTAATGTTTGGGTAGTGTAGGGGGTTGTGCTGGGGTAGTGTTTAAGGGTTTAGGGTTGTGCAGTGGTGTTTGTGTAGTGTTTTAGGGTTTAGGGTAGTGCAGTGGTGTTTGTGTAGTGTAGGGGGTAGTGTTTTAGGGTTTAGGTTAGTGCCGTCGTGTTTGTGTAGTGTAGGGGGTCGTGCTGGGGGTAGTGTTTTAGGGATTAGGGTAGTGCAGTGGTGTTTGTGTAGTTTAATGGGTCATGCTGGGGGAAGTGTCTTAGGGTTTAGTGTAGCACAGTTCTAAAAAACATGTGGACGATCCACGTCGTCGTAAGTAAACAGAGGCTGTTTCGTTTCCTCCCAACGATGTGCACCGCCCCTCAGAGACGACGTGAAACAGGAACCATGAGGAGAGAGGAACCCCGAGGAGTGAGAGGTAAGGGGGAGTCATCATGGGGTGGGGGTTTCTTTTCTAAGGTTTAGGGTAGTGCAGTGGTGTTTGGGTAGTGTAGGGGGCTGTGCTGGATTAGTGTTTTAGGGTTTAGGGTAGTGCAGTTGTGTTTGGGTAGTGTAGGGGGTCATGCTGGGGGTAGTGTTTTAGGGTAGTGCAGTGGTGTTTGTGTAGTGTAGTGGGTCATGCTGGGGGTAGTGTTTTAGGGTTTAGGGTAGTGCAGTTGTGTTTGGGTAGTGTAGGGGGTTCTGCTGTGCGTAGTGTTTTAGGGTTTAGGGTAGTGCCGTGGTGTTTGTGTAGTGAAGGGGTAATGTTGGGGGTAGTGTTTTAGGGTTTAGGGTAGTGCTGTGGTGTTTGTGTAGTGTAGCGCGTCATACTGGGGTAGTGTATTAGGGTTTAGGGTAGTGCAGTGGTGTTTGTGTGGGATAAGGGGTCGTGCTGGGGTAAGTGTTTTAGAGTTTAGGGTAGTTGAGTGGTTTTTGGGTAGTTTTAGGGGGTCATGCTGGGGATAGTGTTTTCGGGTTTAGGGTAGTGCAGTGGTGTTTGGGTAATGTAGGGGGTACTGCTGGGGGTAGTGTTTTAGGGTTTAGGGTAGTGCTGTGGTGTTTGTGTAGTGTAGGGGGTCATACTGGGGGTAGTGTTTTAGGGTTTAGGGTAGTGCAGTGGTGCTTGGGTAGTGTAGGTGGTACTGCTGGGGGTAGTGTTTTAGGGTTTAGGGTAGTGCAGGGGTGTTTGTGTAGTGTAGGGGGTCATGCTGGGGGTAGTGTTTTAGGGTTTAGTGTAGTGCAGTGGTGTTTGGGTAGTGTTGGGGGTACTGCTGGGGGTAGTGTTTTAGGGTTTAGAGTAGTGCAGTGGTGTTTGTGTAATGTAGGGGGTCGTGCTGGGGGTAGATTTAGGGTCTAGGGTAGTGCAGTGTTGTTTGGGTAGTGTAGGGGCTGGTGCTGGGGGTAGTGTTTTAGTGTTTAGGGTAGTGCAGTGGTGTTTGTGTAGTTTAAGGGGTTGTGCTGGGGGTTGATGTAGGGTTTAGGGTAGTGCAGTGGTGTTTTGGTAGTGTAGAGGGTCAAGCTTGGGGTAATGTTTTAGGGTTTAGGGTAGTGCAGTGGTTTTTGTGTAATGTAGGGGGTCGTGCTGGGGTAGATTTTGTGTCTAGGGTAGTGCAGTGGTGTTTGGGTAGTGTAGGGGCTCGTGCTGGGAGTAATGTTTTAGTGTTTAGGTTAGTGCAGTGGTGTTTGGGTAGTGTAGGGGTTTGTGTGTGGGGTAGATTTAGGCTTTAGGGTAGTGCAGTTGTGTTCGGGTATTGTAGGGGGTCATGCTGGGGGTAGTGTTTTAGGGTTTAGGGTACTGCAGTAGTGTTTGAGTAGTATAGGGGGTACTGCTGGGGGTAGTGTTTTAGGGTTTAGGGTAGTGCAATGGTGTTTGTGTAGTATTGGGGGTAGTTCTGGGGGCAGTGTTTTAGGGTCTAGGGTAGTGCAGTGGTGTTTGTGTAGTGTAATGGATCATGCTGGGGGTGGTGTTTTAGGGTTTAGGGTAGTGCAGTGGTGTTTGGGTAGTGTAGGGGTAGATTTAGGGTTTAGGGTATCCCAGTGGTGTTTGTGTAGTGTAGGGGGTCGTGCTGTGGGCAGTGTTTTAGGGTTTCGGGTAGTGCAGTGGTGTTTAGGTAGTGCAGTGTGTCGTGCTGAGGGTAGTGTTTTAGGGTTTAGGGTAGTGCAGTGGTGTTTGGGTGGTGTAGGGGTACTGCTGGGGGTAGTGTTTTAGGGTTTAGGGTAGTGCCGTCGTGTTTGTGTAGTTTAGGGGGTCATGTTAGGGGATAGTGTGTTCGGGTTTAACGTTTAGGGTAGTGCACTGGTGTTTGTTTTGTGTAGGGGTCGTGCTGGGGTAGTGTTTTAGGGTTTAGGGTAGTGCAGTGGTGTTTGGGTAGTGTAGGGGGCCGTGCTGGATTAGTGTTTTAGGGTTTAGGGTAGTGCAGTTGTGTTTGGGTAGTGTAGGGGGTCATGCTGGGGGTAGTGTTTTAGGGTTTAGGGTAGTGCAGTGGTGTTTGTGTAGTGTAGTGGGTCATGCTGGGGGTAGTGTTTTAGGGTTTAGGGTAGTGCAGTTGTGTTTGGGTAGTGTAGGGGGTTCTGCTGTGCGTAGTGTTTTAGGGTTTAGGGTGGTGCCGTGGTGTTTGTGTAGTGAAGGGGCCATGCTGGGGTTAGTGTTTTAGGGTTTAGGGTAGTGCAGTGGTGTTTTGGTAGTGTAGGGGGTCGTGCTGGGGGTAGTGTTTTAGGGTTTAGGATAGTGCAGTGGTGTATGTGTACTATAGGGGGTCTTGCTCGGGTCGTGTTTTAGGCTTTAGGGCAGTGCAGTGGTGTTTGTGTAGTGTAGGGGTTCATACTGGGGTAGTGTTTTCGGGTTTAGGGTAGTGCATTGCACTGGTGTTTGTGTAGTGTAGAGGGTCATGCTGGGGGTTGTGTTTTAGGGTTTAGGGTAGTGCAGTGGTGTTTGTGTAGTGTAATGGGTCATGCTGGGGGGAGTGTCTTATGGTTTAGGGTAGTGCAGTGGTGTTTGTGTAGTGTAGGGGGTCATGCAGGGAGTAGATTTAGGGTTTAGGGTAGTGCAGTGGTGTTTGGGTAGTGTAGGGGGTCATACTGGGGGTAGATTTAGGGTTTAGGGTAGTGCAGTAGTGTTTGGGTAGTGTAGGTGGTACTGCTGGGGGTAGGGTTTTAGGGTTTAGGGTAGTGCAGTGGTGTTTGTGTAGTGTAGGGGGTCATGCTGGGGGTAGTGTTTTAGGGTTTAGGGTAGTGGAGTAGAGTGGTGTTTGGGTAGTGTAGGGGGTACTGCTGGGGGTAGTGTTTTAGGGTTTGAGTAATGCAGTGGTGTTTGTGTAGTATAAGGGGTCATGATGGGGGTAGTGTTTTAGGGTTTAGGGTAGTGCAGTGGTGTTTGGGTAGCGTAGGGGGTACTGCTGGGGGTAGTGTTTTAGGGTTTAGGGTAGTGCAGTGGTAGTTGTGTGGTGTAAGGGGTCGTGCTGGGGTTAGTGTTTTAGGGTTGAGGGTAGTGCAGTGGTGTTTGTGTAGTGTAGGGGGTCATACTGGGGATAGTGGTTTAGGGTAGTGCAGTGGTGTTTGTGTAGTGTAGGGGGTTGTGCTGGGATTAGATGTAGGGTTTCGGGTAGTGCAGTTTTGTTTGGGTAGTGTAGAGGGTCGAGCTAGGGGTAATGTTTTAGGGTAGTGCAGTGGTGTTTGTGTAATGTAGGGTGTTGTGCTGGGGTAGATTTAGGATCTAGGGTAGTGCAGTGGTGTTTGTTTTGTGTAGGGGTCGTGCTGGGGTAGTGTTTTAGGGTTTAAGGTAGTGCAGTGGTGTTTGTGTGGGGTAAGGGGTCGTGCTGGGATAAGTGTTTTAGAGTTTAGGGTAGTGGAGGGGTTTTTGGGTAGTATGGGGGTCGTGCTAGGGATAGTGTTTTTGGGTTTAGGGTAGTGCAGAGGTGTTTGGGTAATTTAGGGGGTACTGCTGGGGGTAGTGTTTTAGGGTTTAGGGTAGTGTTGTGGTGTTTGTGTAGTGTAGGGGGTCATACTGGGGGTAGTGTTTTAGGGTTTAGGGTAGTGCAGTGGTGTTTGTGTGGGGTAAGGGGTCATGCTGGGGTACGTGTTTTAGAGTTTAGGGTAGTTGAGTGGTTTTTGGGTAGTTTAGGGGTCATGCTGGGGATAGTGTTTTTGGCTTTAGGGTAGTGCAGTGGTGTTTGGGTAATGTAGGGGGTCATACTGGGGGTAGTGTTTTAGGGTTTAGGGTAGTGCAGTGGTGTTTGTGTAGTGTAGGTGGTACTGCTGGGGGTAGTGTTTTAGGGTTTGGGGTAGTGCTGTGGTGTTTGTGTAGTGTAGGGGGTCATACTGGGGGTAGTGTTTTAGGGGTTTTGGTAGCGCAGTGGTGTTTGGGTAGTGTTGGGGGTACTGCTGGGGGTAGTGTTTTAGGGTTTAGGGTAGTGCAGTAATGTTTGGGTAGTGTAGGGGGTTGTGCTGGGGTAGTGTTTAAGGGTTTAGGGTTGTGCAGTGGTGTTTGTGTAGTGTTTTAGGGTTTAGGGTAGTGCAGTGGTGTTTGTGTAGTATAGGGGGTAGTGTTTTAGGGTTTAGGTTAGTGCCGTCGTGTTTGTGTAGTGTAGGGGGTCGTGCTGGGGGTAGTGTTTTAGGGATTAGGGTAGTGCAGTGGTGTTTGTGTAGTTTAATGGGTCATGCTGTGGGAAGTGTCTTAGGGTTTAGTGTAGCACAGTTCTAAAAAACATGTGGACGATCCACGTCGTCGTAAGTAAACAGAGGCTGTTTCGTTTCCTCCCAACGATGTGCACCGCCCCTCAGAGACGACGTGAAACAGGAACCATGAGGAGAGAGGAACCCCGAGGAGTGAGAGGTAAGGGGGAGTCATCATGGGGTGGGGGTTTCTTTTCTAAGGTTTAGGGTAGTGCAGTGGTGTTTGGGTAGTGTAGGGGGCTGTGCTGGATTAGTGTTTTAGGGTTTAGGGCAGTGCAGTTGTGTTTGGGTAGTGTAGGGGGTCATGCTGGGGGTAGTGTTTTAGGGTAGTGCAGTGGTGTTTGTGTAGTGTAGTGGGTCATGCTGGGGGTAGTGTTTTAGGGTTTAGGGTAGTGCAGTTGTGTTTGGGTAGTGTAGGGGGTTCTGCTGTGCGTAGTGTTTTAGGGTTTAGGGTAGTGCCGTGGTGTTTGTGTAGTGAAGGGGTAATGTTGGGGGTAGTGTTTTAGGGTTTAGGGTAGTGCTGTGGTGTTTGTGTAGTGTAGCGGGTCATACTGGGGGTAGTGTATTAGGGTTTAGGGTAGTGCAGTGGTGTTTGTGTGGGATAAGGGGTCGTGCTGGGGTAAGTGTTTTAGAGTTTAGGGTAGTTGAGTGGTTTTTGGGTAGTTTAGGGGGTCATGCTGGGGATAGTGTTTTCGGGTTTAGGGTAGTGTAGTGGTGTTTGGGTAATGTAGGGGGTACTGCTGGGGGTAGTGTTTTAGGGTTTAGGGTAGTGCTGTGGTGTTTGTGTAGTGTAGGGGGTCATACTGGGGGTAGTGTTTTAGGGTTTAGGGTAGTGCAGTGGTGCTTGGGTAGTGTAGGTGGTACTGCTGGGGGTAGTGTTTTAGGGTTTAGGGTAGTGCAGGGGTGTTTGTGTAGTGCAGGGGGTCATGCTGGGGGTATTGTTTTAGGGTTTAGTGTAGTGCAGTGGTGTTTGGGTAGTGTTGGGGGTACTGCTGGGGGTAGTGTTTTAGGGTTTAGAGTAGTGCAGTGGTGTTTGTGTAATGTAGGGGGTCGTGCTGGGGGTAGATTTAGGGTCTAGGGTAGTGCAGTGTTGTTTGGGTAGTGTAGGGGCTGGTGCTGGGGGTAGTGTTTTAGTGTTTAGGGTAGTGCAGTGGTGTTTGTGTAGTTTAAGGGGTTGTGCTGGGGGTTGATGTAGGGTTTAGGGTAGTGCAGTGGTGTTTTGGTAGTGTAGAGGGTCAAGCTTGGGGTAATGTTTTAGGGTTTAGGGTAGTGCAGTGGTTTTTGTGTAATGTAGGGGGTCGTGCTGGGGTAGATTTTGTGTCTAGGGTAGTGCATTGGTGTTTGGGTAGTGTAGGGGCTCGTGCTGGGAGTAGTGTTTTAGTGTTTAGGTTAGTGCAGTGGTGTTTGGGTAGTGTAGGGGTTTGTGTGGGGGGTAGATTTAGGATTTAGGGTAGTGCAGTTGTGTTCGGGTATTGTAGGGGGTCATGCTGGGGTAGTGTTTTAGGGTTTAGGGTACTGCAGTAGTGTTTGAGTAGTATAGGGGGTACTGCTGGGGGTAGTGTTTTAGGGTTTAGGGTAGTGCAATGGTGTTTGTGTAGTATTGGGGGTAGTTCTGGGGGCAGTGTTTTAGGGTCTAGGGTAGTGCAGTGGTGTTTGTGTAGTGTAATGGATCATGCTGGGGGTGGTGTTTTAGGGTTTAGGGTAGTGCAGTGGTGTTTGGGTAGTGTAGGGGTAGATTTAGGGTTTAGGGTATCCCAGTGGTGTTTGTGTAGTGTAGGGGGTCGTGCTGTGGGCAGTGTTTTAGGGTTTCGGGTAGTGCAGTGGTGTTTAGGTAGTGCAGTGTGTCGTGCTGAGGGTAGTGTTTTAGGGTTTAGGGTAGTGCAGTGGTGTTTGGGTGGTGTAGGGGTACTGCTGGGGGTAGTGTTTTAGGGTTTAGGGTAATGCCGTCGTGTTTGTGTAGTTTAGGGGGTCATGTTAGGGGATAGTGTGTTCGGGTTTAACGTTTAGGGTAGTGCACTGGTGTTTGTTTTGTGTAGGGGTCGTGCTGGGGTAGTGTTTTAGGGTTTAGGGTAGTGCAGTGGTGTTTGGGTAGTGTAGGGGGCCGTGCTGGATTAGTGTTTTAGGGTTTAGGGTAGTGCAGTTGTGTTTGGGTAGTGTAGGGGGTCATGCTGGGGGTAGTGTTTTAGGGTTTAGGGTAGTGCAGTGGTGTTTGTGTAGTGTAGTGGGTCATGCTGGGGTAGTGTTTTAGGGTTTAGGGTAGTGCAGTTGTGTTTGGGTAGTGTAGGGGGTTCTGCTGTGCGTAGTGTTATAGGGTTTAGGGTGGTGCCGTGGTGTTTGTGTAGTGAAGGGGCCATTCTGGGGTTAGTGTTTTAGGGTTTAGGGTAGTGCAGTGGTGTTTTGGTAGTGTAGGGGGTCGTGCTGGGGGTAGTGTTTTAGGGTTTAGGGTAGTGCAGTGGTGTATGTGTACTATAGGGGGTCTTGCTCGGGTCGTGTTTTAGGCTTTAGGGTAGTGCAGTGGTGTTTGTGTAGTGTAGGGGTTCATACTGGGGTAGTGTTTTCGGGTTTAAGGTAGTGCATTGCACTGGTGTTTGTGTAGTGTAGAGGGTCATGCTGGGGGTTGTGTTTTAGGGTTTAGGGTAGTGCAGTGGTGTTTGTGTAGTGTAATGGGTCATGCTGGGGGAGTGTCTTACGGTTTAGGGTAGTGCAGTGGTGTTTGTGTAGTGTAGGGGGTCATGCAGGGAGTAGATTTAGGGTTTAGGGTAGTGCAGTGGTGTTTGTGTAGTGTAGGGGGTCATACTGAGGGTAGATTTAGGGTTTAGGGTAGTGCAGTAGTGTTTGGGTAGTGTAGGTGGTACTGCTGGGGGTAGGGTTTTAGGGTTTAGGGTAGTGCAGTGGTGTTTGTGTAGTGTAGGGGGTCATGCTGGGGGTAGTGTTTTAGGGTTTAGGGTAGTGGAGTAGAGTGGTGTTTGGGTAGTGTAGGGGGTACTGCTGGGGGTAGTGTTTTAGGGTTTGAGTAATGCAGTGGTGTTTGTGTAGTATAAGGGGTCATGATGGGGGTAGTGTTTTAGGGTTTAGGGTAGTGCAGTGGTGTTTGGGTAGTGTAGGGGGTACTGCTGGGGGTAGTGTTTTAGGGTTTAGAGTAGTGCAGTGGTGTTTGTGTGGTGTAAGGGGTCGTGCTGGGGTTAGTGTTTTAGGGTTGAGGGTAGTGCAGTGGTGTTTGTGTAGTGTAGGGGGTCATATTGGGGATAGTGGTTTAGGGTAGTGCAGTGGTGTTTGTGTAGTGTAGGGGGTTGTGCTGGGATTAGATGTAGGGTTTAGGGTAGTGCAGTTTTGTTTGGGTAGTGTAGAGGGTCGAGCTAGGGGTAATGTTTTAGGGTAGTGCAGTGGTGTTTGTGTAATGTAGGGTGTTGTGCTGGGGTAGATTTAGGGTCTAGGGTAGTGCAGTGGTGTTTGTTTTGTGTAGGGGTCGTGCTGGGGTAGTGTTTTAGGGTTTAAGGTAGTGCAGTGGTGTTTGTGTGGGGTAAGGGGTCGTGCTGGGATAAGTGTTTTAGAGTTTAGGGTAGTGGAGGGGTTTTTGGGTAGTATGGGGGTCGTGCTAGGGATAGTGTTTTTGGGTTTAGGGTAGTGCAGAGGTGTTTGGGTAATTTAGGGGGTACTGCTGGGGGTAGTGTTTTAGGGTTTAGGGTAGTGTTGTGGTGTTTGTGTAGTGTAGGGGGTCATACTGGGGGTAGTGTTTTAGGATTTAGGGTAGTGCAGTGGTGTTTGTGTGGGGTAAGGGGTCATGCTGGGGTAAGTGTTTTAGAGTTTAGGGTAGTTGAGTGGTTTTTGGGTAGTTTAGGGGTCATGCTGGGGATAGTGTTTTTGGGTTTAGGGTAGTGCAGTGGTGTTTGGG
Organism: Triturus cristatus; assembly: GCF_964204655.1. Taxonomy (NCBI): domain Eukaryota; kingdom Metazoa; phylum Chordata; class Amphibia; order Caudata; family Salamandridae; genus Triturus; species Triturus cristatus. The sequence goes on from NC_140579.1 coordinate 1,153,291,868, forward strand.
TAATGTGGGGGGTAATGCTGGGTGTAGTGTTTTAGGGTTTAGGGTAGTGCTGTGGTGTTTGTGTAGTGTAGGGGGTCATACTGGGGGTAGTGTTTTAGGGTTTAGGGTAGTGCAGTGGTGTTTGTGTAGTATAGGTGGTACTGCTGGGGGTAGTGTTTTAGGGTTTGGGGTAGTGCTGTGGTGTTTGTGTAGTGTAGGGGGTCATACTGGGGGTAGTGTTTTAGGGTTTTTGGTAGCGCAGTGGTGTTTGGGTAGTGTTGGGGGTACTGCTGGGGGTAGTGTTTTAGGGTTTAGGGTAGTGCAGTAATGTTTGGGTAGTGTAGGGGGTTGTGCTGGGGTAGTGTTTAAGGGTTTAGGGTTGTGCAGTGGTGTTTGTGTAGTGTTTTAGGGTTTAGGGTAGTGCAGTGGTGTTTGTGTAGTGTAGGGGGTAGTGTTTTAGGGTTTAGGTTAGTGCCGTCGTGTTTGTGTAGTGTAGGGGGTCGTGCTGGGGGTAGTGTTTTAGGGATTAGGGTAGTGCAGTGGTGTTTGTGTAGTTTAATGGGTCATGCTGGGGGAAGTGTCTTAGGGTTTAGTGTAGCACAGTTCTAAAAAATACGTCATCGTAAGTAAACAGAGGCTGTTTCGTTTCCTCCCAACGATGTGCACTGCCCCTCAGAGACGGCGTGAAACAGGAACCATGAGGAGAGAGGAACCCCGAGGAGTGAGAGGTAAGGGGGAGTTATCATGGGGTGGGGGTTTCTTTTCTAAGGTTTAGGGTAGTGCAGTGGTGTTTGGGTAGTGTAGGGGGCTGTGCTGGATTAGTGTTTTAGGGTTTAGGGTAGTGCAGTTGTGTTTGGGTAGTGTAGGGGGTCATGCTGGGGGTAGTGTTTTAGGGTAGTGCAGTGGTGTTTGTGTAGTGTAGTGGGTCATGCTGGGGGTAGTGTTTTAGGGTTTAGGGTAGTGCAGTTGTGTTTGGGTAGTGTAGGGGGTTCGGCTGTGCATAGTGTTTTAGGGTTTAGGGTAGTGCCGTGGTGTTTGTGTAGTGAAGGGGTCATGCTGGGGTTAGTGTTTTAGGGTTTAGGGTAGTGCAGTGGTGTTTTGACAGTGTAGGGGGTCGTGCTGGGGGTAGTGTTTTAGGGTTGAGGGTAGTGCAGTGGTGTAGGTGTACTATAGGGGGTCTTGCTCTGGTCGTGTTTTAGGCTTTAGGGTAGTGCAGTGGTGTTTGTGTAGTGTAGGGGTTCGTGCTGGGGTAGTGTTTTTGGGTTTAGGGTAGTGCATTGCAGTGGTGTTTGTGTAGTGTAGAGGGTCATGCTGGGGGTAGTGTTTTAGGGTTTAGGGTAGTGCAGTGGTGTTTGTGTAGTGTAATGGGTCATGCTGGGGGAGTGTCTTAGGGTTTAGGGTAGTGCAGTGGTGTTTGTGTAGTGTAGGGGGTCATGCAGGGAGTAGATTTAGGGTTTAGGGTAGTGCAGTGGTGTTTGTGTAGTGTAGGGGGTCATACTGAGGGTAGATTTAGGGTTTAGGGTAGTGCAGTAGTGTTTGGGTAGTGTAGGTGGTACTGCTGGGGGTAGGGTTTTAGGGTTTAGGGTAGTGCAGTGGTGTTTGTGTAGTGTAGGGGGTCATGCTGGGGGTAGTGTTTTAGGGTTTAGGGTAGTGGAGTAGAGTGGTGTTTGGGTAGTGTAGGGGGTACTGCTGGGGGTAGTGTTTTAGGGTTTGAGTAATGCAGTGGTGTTTGTGTAGTATAAGGGGTCATGATGGGGGTAGTGTTTTAGGGTTTAGGGTAGTGCAGTGGTGTTTGGGTAGTGTAGGGGGTACTGCTGGGGGTAGTGTTTTAGGGTTTAGAGTAGTGCAGTGGTGTTTGTGTGGTGTAAGGGGTCGTGCTGGGGTTAGTGTTTTAGGGTTGAGGGTAGTGCAGTGGTGTTTGTGTAGTGTAGGGGGTCATATTGGGGATAGTGGTTTAGGGTAGTGCAGTGGTGTTTGTGTAGTGTAGGGGGTTGTGCTGGGATTAGATGTAGGGTTTAGGGTAGTGCAGTTTTGTTTGGGTAGTGTAGAGGGTCGAGCTAGGGGTAATGTTTTAGGGTAGTGCAGTGGTGTTTGTGTAATGTAGGGTGTTGTGCTGGGGTAGATTTAGGGTCTAGGGTAGTGCAGTGGTGTTTGTTTTGTGTAGGGGTCGTGCTGGGGTAGTGTTTTAGGGTTTAAGGTAGTGCAGTGGTGTTTGTGTGGGGTAAGGGGTCGTGCTGGGATAAGTGTTTTAGAGTTTAGGGTAGTGGAGGGGTTTTTGGGTAGTATGGGGGTCGTGCTAGGGATAGTGTTTTTGGGTTTAGGGTAGTGCAGAGGTGTTTGGGTAATTTAGGGGGTACTGCTGGGGGTAGTGTTTTAGGGTTTAGGGTAGTGTTGTGGTGTTTGTGTAGTGTAGGGGGTCATACTGGGGGTAGTGTTTTAGGATTTAGGGTAGTGCAGTGGTGTTTGTGTGGGGTAAGGGGTCATGCTGGGGTAAGTGTTTTAGAGTTTAGGGTAGTTGAGTGGTTTTTGGGTAGTTTAGGGGTCATGCTGGGGATAGTGTTTTTGGGTTTAGGGTAGTGCAGTGGTGTTTGGGTAATGTAGGGGGTAATGCTGGGTGTAGTGTTTTAGGGTTTAGGGTAGTGCTGTGGTGTTTGTGTAGTGTAGGGGGTCATACTGGGGGTAGTGTTTTAGGGTTTAGGGTAGTGCAGTGGTGTTTGTGTAGTATAGGTGGTACTGCTGGGGGTAGTGTTTTAGGGTTTGGGGTAGTGCTGTGGTGTTTGTGTAGTGTAGGGGGTCATACTGGGGGTAGTGTTTTAGGGTTTTTGGTAGCGCAGTGGTGTTTGGGTAGTGTTGGGGGTACTGCTGGGGGTAGTGTTTTAGGGTTTAGGGTAGTGCAGTAATGTTTGGGTAGTGTAGGGGGTTGTGCTGGGGTAGTGTTTAAGGGTTTAGGGTTGTGCAGTGGTGTTTGTGTAGTGTTTTAGGGTTTAGGGTAGTGCAGTGGTGTTTGTGTAGTGTAGGGGGTAGTGTTTTAGGGTTTAGGTTAGTGCCGTCGTGTTTGTGTAGTGTAGGGGGTCGTGCTGGGGGTAGTGTTTTAGGGATTAGGGTAGTGCAGTGGTGTTTGTGTAGTTTAATGGGTCATGCTGGGGGAAGTGTCTTAGGGTTTAGTGTAGCACAGTTCTAAAAAATACGTCATCGTAAGTAAACAGAGGCTGTTTCGTTTCCTCCCAACGATGTGCACTGCCCCTCAGAGACGGCGTGAAACAGGAACCATGAGGAGAGAGGAACCCCGAGGAGTGAGAGGTAAGGGGGAGTTATCATGGGGTGGGGGTTTCTTTTCTAAGGTTTAGGGTAGTGCAGTGGTGTTTGGGTAGTGTAGGGGGCTGTGCTGGATTAGTGTTTTAGGGTTTAGGGTAGTGCAGTTGTGTTTGGGTAGTGTAGGGGGTCATGCTGGGGGTAGTGTTTTAGGGTAGTGCAGTGGTGTTTGTGTAGTGTAGTGGGTCATGCTGGGGGTAGTGTTTTAGGGTTTAGGGTAGTGCAGTTGTGTTTGGGTAGTGTAGGGGGTTCGGCTGTGCATAGTGTTTTAGGGTTTAGGGTAGTGCCGTGGTGTTTGTGTAGTGAAGGGGTCATGCTGGGGTTAGTGTTTTAGGGTTTAGGGTAGTGCAGTGGTGTTTTGACAGTGTAGGGGGTCGTGCTGGGGGTAGTGTTTTAGGGTTGAGGGTAGTGCAGTGGTGTAGGTGTACTATAGGGGGTCTTGCTCGGGTCGTGTTTTAGGCTTTAGGGTAGTGCAGTGGTGTTTGTGTAGTGTAGGGGTTCGTGCTGGGGTAGTGTTTTTGGGTTTAGGGTAGTGCATTGCAGTGGTGTTTGTGTAGTGTAGAGGGTCATGCTGGGGGTAGTGTTTTAGGGTTTAGGGTAGTGCAGTGGTGTTTGTGTAGTGTAATGGGTCATGCTGGGGGAGTGTCTTAGGGTTTAGGGTAGTGCAGTGGTGTTTGTGTAGTGTAGGGGGTCATGCAGGGAGTAGATTTAGGGTTTAGGGTAGTGCAGTGGTGTTTGGGTAGTGTAGGGGGTCATACTGGGGGTAGATTTAGGGTTTAGGGTAGTGCAGTAGTGTTTGGGTAGTGTAGGTGGTACTGCTGGGGGTAGTGTTTTAGGGTTTAGGGTAGTGCAGTGGTGTTTGTGTAGTGTAGGCGGTCATGCTGGGGGTAGTGTTTTAGGGTTTAGGGTAGTGGAGTGGTGTTTGGGTAGTGTAGGGGGTACTGCTGGGGCTAGTGTTTTAGGGTTTAGAGTAGTGCAGTGGTGTTTGTTTTGTGTAGGGGTCGTGCTGGGGTAGTGTTTTAGGATTTAGGGTAGTGCAGTGGTGTTTGTGTGGGGTAAGGGGTCGTGCTGGGATAAGTGTTTTGGAGTTTAGGGTAGTGGAGGGGTTTTTGGGTAGTATGGGGGTCGTGCTAGGGATAGTGTTTTTGGGTTTAGGGTAGTGCAGTGGTGTTTGGGTAATTTAGGGGGTAATGCTGGGGGTAGTGTTTTAGGGTTTAGGGTAGTGCTGTGGTGTTTGTGTGGGATAAGGGGTCGTGCTGGGGTAAGTGTTTTAGAGTTTAGGGTAGTTGAGTGGTTTTTGGGTAGTTTAGGGGGTCATGCTGGGGATAGTGTTTTCGGGTTTAGGGTAGTGTAGTGGTGTTTGGGTAATGTAGGGGGTACTGCTGGGGGTAGTGTTTTAGGGTTTAGGGTAGTGCTGTGGTGTTTGTGTAGTGTAGGGGGTCATACTGGGGGTAGTGTTTTAGGGTTTAGGGTAGTGCAGTGGTGCTTGGGTAGTGTAGGTGGTACTGCTGGGGGTAGTGTTTTAGGGTTTAGGGTAGTGCAGGGGTGTTTGTGTAGTGTAGGGGGTCATGCTGGGGGTAGTGTTTTAGGGTTTAGTGTAGTGCAGTGGTGTTTGGGTAGTGTTGGGGGTACTGCTGGGGGTAGTGTTTTAGGGTTTAGAGTAGTGCAGTGGTGTTTGTGTAATGTAGGGGGTCGTGCTGGGGGTAGATTTAGGGTCTAGGGTAGTGCAGTGTTGTTTGGGTAGTGTAGGGGCTGGTGCTGGGGGTAGTATTTTAGTGTTTAGGGTAGTGCAGTGGTGTTTGTGTAGTTTAAGGGGTTGTGCTGGGGGTTGATGTAGGGTTTAGGGTAGTGCAGTGGTGTTTTGGTAGTGTAGAGGGTCAAGCTTGGGGTAATGTTTTAGGGTTTAGGGTAGTGCAGTGGTTTTTGTGTAATGTAGGGGGTCGTGCTGGGGTAGATTTTGTGTCTAGGGTAGTGCAGTGGTGTTTGGGTAGTGTAGGGGCTCGTGCTGGGAGTAGTGTTTTAGTGTTTAGGTTAGTGCAGTGGTGTTTGGGTAGTGTAGGGGTTTGTGTGGGGGGTAGATTTAGGATTTAGGGTAGTGCAGTTGAGTTCGGGTATTGTAGGGGGTCATGCTGGGGTAGTGTTTTAGGGTTTAGGGTACTGCAGTAGTGTTTGAGTAGTATAGGGGGTACTGCTGGGGGTAGTGTTTTAGGGTTTAGGGTAGTGCAATGGTGTTTGTGTAGTATTGGGGGTAGTTCTGGGGGCAGTGTTTTAGGGTCTAGGGTAGTGCAGTGGTGTTTGTGTAGTGTAATGGATCATGCTGGGGGTGGTGTTTTAGGGTTTAGGGTAGTGCAGTGGTGTTTGGGTAGTGTAGGGGTAGATTTAGGGTTTAGGGTATCCCAGTGGTGTTTGTGTAGTGTAGGGGGTCGTGCTGTGGGCAGTGTTTTAGGGTTTCGGGTAGTGCAGTGGTGTTTAGGTAGTGCAGTGTGTCGTGCTGAGGGTAGTGTTTTAGGGTTTAGGGTAGTGCAGTGGTGTTTGGGTGGTGTAGGGGTACTGCTGGGGGTAGTGTTTTAGGGTTTAGGGTAATGCCGTCGTGTTTGTGTAGTTTAGGGGGTCATGTTAGGGGATAGTGTGTTCGGGTTTAACGTTTAGGGTAGTGCACTGGTGTTTGTTTTGTGTAGGGGTCGTGCTGGGGTAGTGTTTTAGGGTTTAGGGTAGTGCAGTGGTGTTTGGGTAGTGTAGGGGGCCGTGCTGGATTAGTGTTTTAGGGTTTAGGGTAGTGCAGTTGTGTTTGGGTAGTGTAGGGGGTCATGCTGGGGGTAGTGTTTTAGGGTTTAGGGTAGTGCAGTGGTGTTTGTGTAGTGTAGTGGGTCATGCTGGGGTAGTGTTTTAGGGTTTAGGGTAGTGCAGTTGTGTTTGGGTAGTGTAGGGGGTTCTGCTGTGCGTAGTGTTATAGGGTTTAGGGTGGTGCCGTGGTGTTTGTGTAGTGAAGGGGCCATTCTGGGGTTAGTGTTTTAGGGTTTAGGGTAGTGCAGTGGTGTTTTGGTAGTGTAGGGGGTCGTGCTGGGGGTAGTGTTTTAGGGTTTAGGGTAGTGCAGTGGTGTATGTGTACTATAGGGGGTCTTGCTCGGGTCGTGTTTTAGGCTTTAGGGTAGTGCAGTGGTGTTTGTGTAGTGTAGGGGTTCATACTGGGGTAGTGTTTTCGGGTTTAAGGTAGTGCATTGCACTGGTGTTTGTGTAGTGTAGAGGGTCATGCTGGGGGTTGTGTTTTAGGGTTTAGGGTAGTGCAGTGGTGTTTGTGTAGTGTAATGGGTCATGCTGGGGGAGTGTCTTAGGGTTTAGGGTAGTGCAGTGGTGTTTGTGTAGTGTAGGGGGTCATGCAGGGAGTAGATTTAGGGTTTAGGGTAGTGCAGTGGTGTTTGTGTAGTGTAGGGGGTCATACTGAGGGTAGATTTAGGGTTTAGGGTAGTGCAGTAGTGTTTGGGTAGTGTAGGTGGTACTGCTGGGGGTAGGGTTTTAGGGTTTAGGGTAGTGCAGTGGTGTTTGTGTAGTGTAGGGGGTCATGCTGGGGGTAGTGTTTTAGGGTTTAGGGTAGTGGAGTAGAGTGGTGTTTGGGTAGTGTAGGGGGTACTGCTGGGGGTAGTGTTTTAGGGTTTGAGTAATGCAGTGGTGTTTGTGTAGTATAAGGGGTCATGATGGGGGTAGTGTTTTAGGGTTTAGGGTAGTGCAGTGGTGTTTGGGTAGTGTAGGGGGTACTGCTGGGGGTAGTGTTTTAGGGTTTAGAGTAGTGCAGTGGTGTTTGTGTGGTGTAAGGGGTCGTGCTGGGGTTAGTGTTTTAGGGTTGAGGGTAGTGCAGTGGTGTTTGTGTAGTGTAGGGGGTCATATTGGGGATAGTGGTTTAGGGTAGTGCAGTGGTGTTTGTGTAGTGTAGGGGGTTGTGCTGGGATTAGATGTAGGGTTTAGGGTAGTGCAGTTTTGTTTGGGTAGTGTAGAGGGTCGAGCTAGGGGTAATGTTTTAGGGTAGTGCAGTGGTGTTTGTGTAATGTAGGGTGTTGTGCTGGGGTAGATTTAGGGTCTAGGGTAGTGCAGTGGTGTTTGTTTTGTGTAGGGGTCGTGCTGGGGTAGTGTTTTAGGGTTTAAGGTAGTGCAGTGGTGTTTGTGTGGGGTAAGGGGTCGTGCTGGGATAAGTGTTTTAGAGTTTAGGGTAGTGGAGGGGTTTTTGGGTAGTATGGGGGTCGTGCTAGGGATAGTGTTTTTGGGTTTAGGGTAGTGCAGAGGTGTTTGGGTAATTTAGGGGGTACTGCTGGGGGTAGTGTTTTAGGGTTTAGGGTAGTGTTGTGGTGTTTGTGTAGTGTAGGGGGTCATACTGGGGGTAGTGTTTTAGGATTTGGGGTAGTGCAGTGGTGTTTGTGTGGGGTAAGGGGTCATGCTGGGGTAAGTGTTTTAGAGTTTAGGGTAGTTGAGTGGTTTTTGGGTAGTTTAGGGGTCATGCTGGGGATAGTGTTTTTGGGTTTAGGGTAGTGCAGTGGTGTTTGGGTAATGTAGGGGGTAATGCTGGGTGTAGTGTTTTAGGGTTTAGGGTAGTGCTGTGGTGTTTGTGTAGTGTAGGGGGTCATACTGGGGGTAGTGTTTTAGGGTTTAGGGTAGTGCAGTGGTGTTTGTGTAGTATAGGTGGTACTGCTGGGGGTAGTGTTTTAGGGTTTGGGGTAGTGCTGTGGTGTTTGTGTAGTGTAGGGGGTCATACTGGGGGTAGTGTTTTAGGGTTTTTGGTAGCGCAGTGGTGTTTGGGTAGTGTTGGGGGTACTGCTGGGGGTAGTGTTTTAGGGTTTAGGGTAGTGCAGTAATGTTTGGGTAGTGTAGGGGGTTGTGCTGGGGTAGTGTTTAAGGGTTTAGGGTTGTGCAGTGGTGTTTGTGTAGTGTTTTAGGGTTTAGGGTAGTGCAGTGGTGTTTGTGTAGTGTAGGGGGTAGTGTTTTAGGGTTTAGGTTAGTGCCGTCGTGTTTGTGTAGTGTAGGGGGTCGTGCTGGGGGTAGTGTTTTAGGGATTAGGGTAGTGCAGTGGTGTTTGTGTAGTTTAATGGGTCATGCTGGGGGAAGTGTCTTAGGGTTTAGTGTAGCACAGTTCTAAAAAATACGTCATCGTAAGTAAACAGAGGCTGTTTCGTTTCCTCCCAACGATGTGCACTGCCCCTCAGAGACGGCGTGAAACAGGAACCATGAGGAGAGAGGAACCCCGAGGAGTGAGAGGTAAGGGCGAGTTATCATGGGGTGGGGGTTTCTTTTCTAAGGTTTAGGGTAGTGCAGTGGTGTTTGGGTAGTGTAGGGGGCTGTGCTGGATTAGTGTTTTAGGGTTTAGGGTAGTGCAGTTGTGTTTGGGTAGTGTAGGGGGTCATGCTGGGGGTAGTGTTTTAGGGTAGTGCAGTGGTGTTTGTGTAGTGTAGTGGGTCATGCTGGGGGTAGTGTTTTAGGGTTTAGGGTAGTGCAGTTGTGTTTGGGTAGTGTAGGGGGTTCGGCTGTGCATAGTGTTTTAGGGTTTAGGGTAGTGCCGTGGTGTTTGTGTAGTGAAGGGGTCATGCTGGGGTTAGTGTTTTAGGGTTTAGGGTAGTGCAGTGGTGTTTTGACAGTGTAGGGGGTCGTGCTGGGGGTAGTGTTTTAGGGTTGAGGGTAGTGCAGTGGTGTAGGTGTACTATAGGGGGTCTTGCTCGGGTCGTGTTTTAGGCTTTAGGGTAGTGCAGTGGTGTTTGTGTAGTGTAGGGGTTCGTGCTGGGGTAGTGTTTTTGGGTTTAGGGTAGTGCATTGCAGTGGTGTTTGTGTAGTGTAGAGGGTCATGCTGGGGGTAGTGTTTTAGGGTTTAGGGTAGTGCAGTGGTGTTTGTGTAGTGTAATGGGTCATGCTGGGGGAGTGTCTTAGGGTTTAGGGTAGTGCAGTGGTGTTTGTGTAGTGTAGGGGGTCATGCAGGGAGTAGATTTAGGGTTTAGGGTAGTGCAGTGGTGTTTGGGTAGTGTAGGGGGTCAAACTGGGGGTAGATTTAGGGTTTAGGGTAGTGCAGTAGTGTTTGGGTAGTGTAGGTGGTACTGCTGGGGGTAGTGTTTTAGGGTTTAGGGTAGTGCAGTGGTGTTTGTGTAGTGTAGGCGGTCATGCTGGGGGTAGTGTTTTAGGGTTTAGGGTAGTGGAGTGGTGTTTGGGTAGTGTAGGGGGTACTGCTGGGGCTAGTGTTTTAGGGTTTAGAGTAGTGCAGTGGTGTTTGTTTTGTGTAGGGGTCATGCTGGGGTAGTGTTTTAGGATTTAGGGTAGTGCAGTGGTGTTTGTGTGGGGTAAGGGGTCGTGCTGGGATAAGTGTTTTGGAGTTTAGGGTAGTGGAGGGGTTTTTGGGTAGTATGGGGGTCGTGCTAGGGATAGTGTTTTGGGGTTTAGGGTAGTGCAGTGGTGTTTGGGTAATTTAGGGGGTAATGCTGGGGGTAGTGTTTTAGGGTTTAGGGTAGTGCTGTGGTGTTTGTGTGGGATAAGGGGTCGTGCTGGGGTAAGTGTTTTAGAGTTTAGGGTAGTTGAGTGGTTTTTGGGTAGTTTAGGGGGTCATGCTGGGGATAGTGTTTTCGGGTTTAGGGTAGTGTAGTGGTGTTTGGGTAATGTAGGGGGTACTGCTGGGGGTAGTGTTTTAGGGTTTAGGGTAGTGCTGTGGTGTTTGTGTAGTGTAGGGGGTCATACTGGGGGTAGTGTTTTAGGGTTTAGGGTAGTGCAGTGGTGCTTGGGTAGTGTAGGTGGTACTGCTGGGGGTAGTGTTTTAGGGTTTAGGGTAGTGCAGGGGTGTTTGTGTAGTGTAGGGGGTCATGCTGGGGGTAGTGTTTTAGGGTTTAGTGTAGTGCAGTGGTGTTTGGGTAGTGTTGGGGGTACTGCTGGGGGTAGTGTTTTAGGGTTTAGAGTAGTGCAGTGGTGTTTGTGTAATGTAGGGGGTCGTGCTGGGGGTAGATTTAGGGTCTAGGGTAGTGCAGTGTTGTTTGGGTAGTGTAGGGGCTGGTGCTGGGGGTAGTGTTTTAGTGTTTAGGGTAGTGCAGTGGTGTTTGTGTAGTTTAAGGGGTTGTGCTGGGGGTTGATGTAGGGTTTAGGGTAGTGCAGTGGTGTTTTGGTAGTGTAGAGGGTCAAGCTTGGGGTAATGTTTTAGGGTTTAGGGTAGTGCAGTGGTGTTTGTGTAATGTAGGGGGTCGTGCTGGGGTAGATTTTGTGTCTAGGGTAGTGCAGTGGTGTTTGGGTAGTGTAGGGGCTCGTGCTGGGAGTAGTGTTTTAGTGTTTAGGTTAGTGCAGTGGTGTTTGGGTAGTGTAGGGGTTTGTGTGGGGGGTAGATTTAGGATTTAGGGTAGTGCAGTTGTGTTCGGGTATTGTAGGGGGTCATGCTGGGGTAGTGTTTTAGGGTTTAGGGTACTGCAGTAGTGTTTGAGTAGTATAGGGGGTACTGCTGGGGGTAGTGTTTTAGGGTTTAGGGTAGTGCAATGGTGTTTGTGTAGTATTGGGGGTAGTTCTGGGGGCAGTGTTTTAGGGTCTAGGGTAGTGCAGTGGTGTTTGTGTAGTGTAATGGATCATGCTGGGGGTGGTGTTTTAGGGTTTAGGGTAGTGCAGTGGTGTTTGGGTAGTGTAGGGGTAGATTTAGGGTTTAGGGTATCCCAGTGGTGTTTGTGTAGTGTAGGGGGTCGTGCTGTGGGCAGTGTTTTAGGGTTTCGGGTAGTGCAGTGGTGTTTAGGTAGTGCAGTGTGTCGTGCTGAGGGTAGTGTTTTAGGGTTTAGGGTAGTGCAGTGGTGTTTGGGTGGTGTAGGGGTACTGCTGGGGGTAGTGTTTTAGGGTTTGGGGTAATGCCGTCGTGTTTGTGTAGTTTAGGGGGTCATGTTAGAGGATAGTGTGTTCGGGTTTAACGTTTAGGGTAGTGCACTGGTGTTTGTTTTGTGTAGGGGTCGTGCTGGGGTAGTGTTTTAGGGTTTAGGGTAGTGCAGTGGTGTTTGGGTAGTGTAGGGGGCCGTGCTGGATTAGTGTTTTAGGGTTTAGGGTAGTGCAGTTGTGTTTGGGTAGTGTAGGGGGTCATGCTGGGGGTAGTGTTTTAGGGTTTAGGGTAGTGCAGTGGTGTTTGTGTAGTGTAGTGGGTCATGCTGGGGTAGTGTTTTAGGGTTTAGGGTAGTGCAGTTGTGTTTGGGTAGTGTAGGGGGTTCTGCTGTGCGTAGTGTTATAGGGTTTACGGTGGTGCCGTGGTGTTTGTGTAGTGAAGGGGCCATTCTGGGGTTAGTGTTTCAGGGTTTAGGGTAGTGCAGTGGTGTTTTGGTAGTGTAGGGGGTCGTGCTGGGGGTAGTGTTTTAGGGTTTAGGGTAGTGCAGTGGTGTATGTGTACTATAGGGGGTCTTGCTCGGGTCGTGTTTTAGGCTTTAGGGTAGTGCAGTGGTGTTTGTGTAGTGTAGGGGTTCATACTGGGTAGTGTTTTCGGGTTTAAGGTAGTGCATTGCACTGGTGTTTGTGTAGTGTAGAGGGTCATGCTGGGGGTTGTGTTTTAGGGTTTAGGGTAGTGCAGTGGTGTTTGTGTAGTGTAATGGGTCATGCTGGGGGAGTGTCTTACGGTTTAGGGTAGTGCAGTGGTGTTTGTGTAGTGTAGGGGGTCATGCAGGGAGTAGATTTAGGGTTTAGGGTAGTGCAGTGGTGTTTGTGTAGTGTAGGGGGTCATACTGAGGGTAGATTTAGGGTTTAGGGTAGTGCAGTAGTGTTTGGGTAGTGTAGGTGGTACTGCTGGGGGTAGGGTTTTAGGGTTTAGGGTAGTGCAGTGGTGTTTGTGTAGTGTAGGGGGTCATGCTGGGGGTAGTGTTTTAGGGTTTAGGGTAGTGGAGTAGAGTGGTGTTTGGGTAGTGTAGCGGGTACTGCTGGGGGTAGTGTTTTAGGGTTTGAGTAATGCAGTGGTGTTTGTGTAGTATAAGGGGTCATGATGGGGGTAGTGTTTTAGGGTTTAGGGTAGTGCAGTGGTGTTTGGGTAGTTTAGGGGGTACTGCTGGGGGTAGTGTTTTAGGGTTTAGAGTAGTGCAGTGGTGTTTGTGTGGTGTAAGGGGTCGTGCTGGGGTTAGTGTTTTAGGGTTGAGGGTAGTGCAGTGGTGTTTGTGTAGTGTAGGGGGTCATATTGGGGATAGTGGTTTAGGGTAGTGCAGTGGTGTTTGTGTAGTGTAGGGGGTTGTGCTGGGATTAGATGTAGGGTTTAGGGTAGTGCAGTTTTGTTTGGGTAGTGTAGAGGGTCGAGCTAGGGGTAATGTTTTAGGGTAGTGCAGTGGTGTTTGTGTAATGTAGGGTGTTGTGCTGGGGTAGATTTAGGGTCTAGGGTAGTGCAGTGGTGTTTGTTTTGTGTAGGGGTCGTGCTGGGGTAGTGTTTTAGGGTTTAAGGTAGTGCAGTGGTGTTTGTGTGGGGTAAGGGGTCGTGCTGGGATAAGTGTTTTAGAGTTTAGGGTAGTGGAGGGGTTTTTGGGTAGTATGGGGGTCGTGCTAGGGATAGTGTTTTTGGGTTTAGGGTAGTGCAGAGGTGTTTGGGTAATTTAGGGGGTACTGCTGGGGGTAGTGTTTTAGGGTTTAGGGTAGTGTTGTGGTGTTTGTGTAGTGTAGGGGGTCATACTGGGGGTAGTGTTTTAGGATTTAGGGTAGTGCAGTGGTGTTTGTGTGGGGTAAGGGGTCATGCTGGGGTAAGTGTTTTAGAGTTTAGGGTAGTTGAGTGGTTTTTGGGTAGTTTAGGGGTCATGCTGGGGATAGTGTTTTTGGGTTTAGGGTAGTGCAGTGGTGTTTGGGTAATGTAGGGGGTAATGCTGGGTGTAGTGTTTTAGGGTTTAGGGTAGTGCTGTGGTGTTTGTGTAGTGTAGGGGGTCATACTGGGGGTAGTGTTTTAGGGTTTAGGGTAGTGCAGTGGTGTTTGTGTAGTATAGGTGGTACTGCTGGGGGTAGTGTTTTAGGGTTTGGGGTAGTGCTGTGGTGTTTGTGTAGTGTAGGGGGTCATACTGGGGGTAGTGTTTTAGGGTTTTTGGTAGCGCAGTGGTGTTTGGGTAGTGTTGGGGGTACTGCTGGGGTAGTGTTTTAGGGTTTAGGGTAGTGCAGTAATGTTTGGGTAGTGTAGGGGGTTGTGCTGGGGTAGTGTTTAAGGGTTTAGGGTTGTGCAGTGGTGTTTGTGTAGTGTTTTAGGGTTTAGGGTAGTGCAGTGGTGTTTGTGTAGTGTAGGGGGTAGTGTTTTAGGGTTTAGGTTAGTGCCGTCGTGTTTGTGTAGTGTAGGGGGTCGTGCTGGGGGTAGTGTTTTAGGGATTAGGGTAGTGCAGTGGTGTTTGTGTAGTTTAATGGGTCATGCTGGGGGAAGTGTCTTAGGGTTTAGTGTAGCACAGTTCTAAAAAATACGTCATCGTAAGTAAACAGAGGCTGTTTCGTTTCCTCCCAACGATGTGCACTGCCCCTCAGAGACGGCGTGAAACAGGAACCATGAGGAGAGAGGAACCCCGAGGAGTGAGAGGTAAGGGGGAGTTATCATGGGGTGGGGGTTTCTTTTCTAAGGTTTAGGGTAGTGCAGTGGTGTTTGGGTAGTGTAGGGGGCTGTGCTGGATTAGTGTTTTAGGGTTTAGGGTAGTGCAGTTGTGTTTGGGTAGTGTAGGGGGTCATGCTGGGGGTAGTGTTTTAGGGTAGTGCAGTGGTGTTTGTGTAGTGTAGTGGGTCATGCTGGGGGTAGTGTTTTAGGGTTTAGGGTAGTGCAGTTGTGTTTGGGTAGTGTAGGGGGTTCGGCTGTGCATAGTGTTTTAGGGTTTAGGGTAGTGCCGTGGTGTTTGTGTAGTGAAGGGGTCATGCTGGGGTTAGTGTTTTAGGGTTTAGGGTAGTGCAGTGGTGTTTTGACAGTGTAGGGGGTCGTGCTGGGGGTAGTGTTTTAGGGTTGAGGGTAGTGCAGTGGTGTAGGTGTACTATAGGGGGTCTTGTTCGGGTCGTGTTTTAGGCTTTAGGGTAGTGCAGTGGTGTTTGTGTAGTGTAGGGGTTCGTGCTGGGGTAGTGTTTTTGGGTTTAGGGTAGTGCATTGCAGTGGTGTTTGTGTAGTGTAGAGGGTCATGCTGGGGGTAGTGTTTTAGGGTTTAGGGTAGTGCAGTGGTGTTTGTGTAGTGTAATGGGTCATGCTGGGGGAGTGTCTTAGGGTTTAGGGTAGTGCAGTGGTGTTTGTGTAGTGTAGGGGGTCATGCAGGGAGTAGATTTAGGGTTTAGGGTAGTGCAGTGGTGTTTGTGTAGTGTAGGGGGTCATACTGAGGGTAGATTTAGGGTTTAGGGTAGTGCAGTAGTGTTTGGGTAGTGTAGGTGGTACTGCTGGGGGTAGGGTTTTAGGGTTTAGGGTAGTGCAGTGGTGTTTGTGTAGTGTAGGGGTCATGCTGGGGGTAGTGTTTTAGGGTTTAGGGTAGTGGAGTAGAGTGGTGTTTGGGTAGTGTAGGGGGTACTGCTGGGGGTAGTGTTTTAGGGTTTGAGTAATGCAGTGGTGTTTGTGTAGTATAAGGGGTCATGATGGGGGTAGTGTTTTAGGGTTTAGGGTAGTGCAGTGGTGTTTGGGTAGTGTAGGGGGTACTGCTGGGGGTAGTGTTTTAGGGTTTAGAGTAGTGCAGTGGTGTTTGTGTGGTGTAAGGGGTCGTGCTGGGGTTAGTGTTTTAGGGTTGAGGGTAGTGCAGTGGTGTTTGTGTAGTGTAGGGGGTCATATTGGGGATAGTGGTTTAGGGTAGTGCAGTGGTGTTTGTGTAGTGTAGGGGGTTGTGCTGGGATTAGATGTAGGGTTTAGGGTAGTGCAGTTTTGTTTGGGTAGTGTAGAGGGTCGAGCTAGGGGTAATGTTTTAGGGTAGTGCAGTGGTGTTTGTGTAATGTAGGGTGTTGTGCTGGGGTAGATTTAGGGTCTAGGGTAGTGCAGTGGTGTTTGTTTTGTGTAGGGGTCGTGCTGGGGTAGTGTTTTAGGGTTTAAGGTAGTGCAGTGGTGTTTGTGTGGGGTAAGGGGTCGTGCTGGGATAAGTGTTTTAGAGTTTAGGGTAGTGGAGGGGTTTTTGGGTAGTATGGGGGTCGTGCTAGGGATAGTGTTTTTGGGTTTAGGGTAGTGCAGAGGTGTTTGGGTAATTTAGGGGGTACTGCTGGGGGTAGTGTTTTAGGGTTTAGGGTAGTGTTGTGGTGTTTGTGTAGTGTAGGGGGTCATACTGGGGGTAGTGTTTTAGGATTTAGGGTAGTGCAGTGGTGTTTGTGTGGGGTAAGGGGTCATGCTGGGGTAAGTGTTTTAGAGTTTAGGGTAGTTGAGTGGTTTTTGGGTAGTTTAGGGGTCATGCTGGGGATAGTGTTTTTGGGTTTAGGGTAGTGCAGTGGTGTTTGGGTAATGTAGGGGGTAATGCTGGGTGTAGTGTTTTAGGGTTTAGGGTAGTGCTGTGGTGTTTGTGTAGTGTAGGGGGTCATACTGGGGGTAGTGTTTTAGGGTTTAGGGTAGTGCAGTGGTGTTTGTGTAGTATAGGTGGTACTGCTGGGGGTAGTGTTTTAGGGTTTGGGGTAGTGCTGTGGTGTTTGTGTAGTGTAGGGGGTCATACTGGGGGTAGTGTTTTAGGGTTTTTGGTAGCGCAGTGGTGTTTGGGTAGTGTTGGGGGTACTGCTGGGGGTAGTGTTTTAGGGTTTAGGGTAGTGCAGTAATGTTTGGGTAGTGTAGGGGGTTGTGCTGGGGTAGTGTTTAAGGGTTTAGGGTTGTGCAGTGGTGTTTGTGTAGTGTTTTAGGGTTTAGGGTAGTGCAGTGGTGTTTGTGTAGTGTAGGGGGTAGTGTTTTAGGGTTTAGGTTAGTGCCGTCGTGTTTGTGTAGTGTAGGGGGTCGTGCTGGGGGTAGTGTTTTAGGGATTAGGGTAGTGCAGTGGTGTTTGTGTAGTTTAATGGGTCATGCTGGGGGAAGTGTCTTAGGGTTTAGTGTAGCACAGTTCTAAAAAATACGTCATCGTAAGTAAACAGAGGCTGTTTCGTTTCCTCCCAACGATGTGCACTGCCCCTCAGAGACGGCGTGAAACAGGAACCATGAGGAGAGAGGAACCCCGAGGAGTGAGAGGTAAGGGGGAGTTATCATGGGGTGGGGGTTTCTTTTCTAAGGTTTAGGGTAGTGCAGTGGTGTTTGGGTAGTGTAGGGGGCTGTGCTGGATTAGTGTTTTAGGGTTTAGGGTAGTGCAGTTGTGTTTGGGTAGTGTAGGGGGTCATGCTGGGGGTAGTGTTTTAGGGTAGTGCAGTGGTGTTTGTGTAGTGTAGTGGGTCATGCTGGGGGTAGTGTTTTAGGGTTTAGGGTAGTGCAGTTGTGTTTGGGTAGTGTAGGGGGTTCGGCTGTGCATAGTGTTTTAGGGTTTAGGGTAGTGCCGTGGTGTTTGTGTAGTGAAGGGGTCATGCTGGGGTTAGTGTTTTAGGGTTTAGGGTAGTGCAGTGGTGTTTTGACAGTGTAGGGGGTCGTGCTGGGGGTAGTGTTTTAGGGTTGAGGGTAGTGCAGTGGTGTAGGTGTACTATAGGGGGTCTTGCTCGGGTCGTGTTTTAGGCTTTAGGGTAGTGCATTGGTGTTTGTGTAGTGTAGGGGTTCGTGCTGGGGTAGTGTTTTTGGGTTTAGGGTAGTGCATTGCAGTGGTGTTTGTGTAGTGTAGAGGGTCATGCTGGGGGTAGTGTTTTAGGGTTTAGGGTAGTGCAGTGGTGTTTGTGTAGTGTAATGGGTCATGCTGGGGGAGTGTCTTAGGGTTTAGGGTAGTGCAGTGGTGTTTGTGTAGTGTAGGGGGTCATGCAGGGAGTAGATTTAGGGTTTAGGGTAGTGCAGTGGTGTTTGGGTAGTGTAGGGGGTCATACTGGGGGTAGATTTAGGGTTTAGGGTAGTGCAGTAGTGTTTGGGTAGTGTAGGTGGTACTGCTGGGGGTAGTGTTTTAGGGTTTAGGGTAGTGCAGTGGTGTTTGTGTAGTGTAGGCGGTCATGCTGGGGGTAGTGTTTTAGGGTTTAGGGTAGTGGAGTGGTGTTTGGGTAGTGTAGGGGGTACTGCTGGGGCTAGTGTTTTAGGGTTTAGAGTAGTGCAGTGGTGTTTGTTTTGTGTAGGGGTCGTGCTGGGGTAGTGTTTTAGGATTTAGGGTAGTGCAGTGGTGTTTGTGTGGGGTAAGGGGTCGTGCTGGGATAAGTGTTTTGGAGTTTAGGGTAGTGGAGGGGTTTTTGGGTAGTATGGGGGTCGTGCTAGGGATAGTGTTTTTGGGTTTAGGGTAGTGCAGTGGTGTTTGGGTAATTTAGGGGGTAATGCTGGGGGTAGTGTTTTAGGGTTTAGGGTAGTGCTGTGGTGTTTGTGTAGTGTAGCGGGTCATACTGGGGGTAGTGTTTTAGGGTTTAGGGTAGTGCAGTGGTGCTTGGGTAGTGTAGGTGGTACTGCTGGGGGTAGTGTTTTAGGGTTTAGGGTAGTGCAGGGGTGTTTGTGTAGTGTAGGGGGTCATGCTGGGGGTAGTGTTTTAGGGTTTAGTGTAGTGCAGTGGTGTTTGGGTAGTGTTGGGGGTACTGCTGGGGGTAGTGTTTTAGGGTTTAGAGTAGTGCAGTGGTGTTTGTGTAATGTAGGGGGTCATGCTGGGGGTAGATTTAGGGTCTAGGGTAGTGCAGTGTTGTTTGGGTAGTGTAGGGGCTGGTGCTGGGGGTAGTGTTTTAGTGTTTAGGGTAGTGCAGTGGTGTTTGTGTAGTTTAAGGGGTTGTGCTGGGGGTTGATGTAGGGTTTAGGGTAGTGCAGTGGTGTTTTGGTAGTGTAGAGGGTCAAGCTTGGGGTAATGTTTTAGGGTTTAGGGTAGTGCAGTGGTTTTTGTGTAATGTAGGGGGTCGTGCTGGGGTAGATTTTGGGTCTAGGGTAGTGCAGTGGTGTTTGGGTAGTGTAGGGGGTACTGCTGGGGGTAGTGTTTTAGGGTTTAGGGTAGTGCAATGGTGTTTGTGTAGTATTGGGGGTAGTTCTGGGGGCAGTGTTTTAGGGTCTAGGGTAGTGCAGTGGTGTTTGTGTAGTGTAATGGGTCATGCTGGGGGTGGTGTTTTAGGGTTTAGGGTAGTGCAGTGGTGTTTGGGTAGTATAGGGGTAGATTTAGGGTTTAGGGTATCCCAGTGGTGTTTGTGTAGTGTAGGGGGTCGTGCTGTGGGCAGTGTTTTAGGGTTTCGGGTAGTGCAGTGGTGTTTAGGTAGTGCAGTGTGTCGTGCTGAGGGTAGTGTTTTAGGGTTTAGGGTAGTGCAGTGGTGTTTGGGTGGTGTAGGGGTACTGCTGGGGGTAGTGTTTTAGGGTTTAGGGTAGTGCCGTCGTGTTTGTGTAGTTTAGGGGGTCATGCTAGGGGATAGTGTGTTCGGGTTTAAGGTTTAGGGTAGTGCAGTGGTGTTTGTTTTGTGTAGGGGTCGTGCTGGGGTAGTGTTTTAGGGTTTAGGGTAGTGCAGTGGTGTTTGGGTAGTGTAGGGGGCCGTGCTGGATTAGTGTTTTAGGGTTTAGGGTAGTGCAGTTGTGTTTGGGTAGTGTAGGGGGTCATGCTGGGGGTAGTGTTTTAGGGTTTAGGGTAGTGCAGTGGTGTTTGTGTAGTGTAGTGGGTCATGCTGGGGGTAGTGTTTTAGGGTTTAGGGTAGTGCAGTTGTGTTTGGGTAGTGTAGGGGGTTCTGCTGTGCGTAGTGTTATAGGTTTTAGGGTGGTGCCGTGGTGTTTGTGTAGTGAAGGGGCCATGCTGGGGTTAGTGTTTTAGGGTTTAGGGTAGTGCAGTGGTGTTTTGGTAGTGTAGGGGGTCGTGCTGGGGGTAGTGTTTTAGGGTTTAGGGTAGTGCAGTGGTATATGTGTACTATAGGGGGTCTTGCTCGGGTCGTGTTTTAGGCTTTAGGGTAGTGCAGTGGTGTTTGTGTAGTGTAGGGGTTCGTACTGGGGTAGTGTTTTCGGGTTTAGGGTAGTGCATTGCACTGGTGTTTGTGTAGTGTAGAGGGTCATGCTGGGGGTTGTGTTTTAGGGTTTAGGGTAGTGCAGTGGTGTTTGTGTAGTGTAATGGGTCATGCTGGGGGGAGTGTCTTACGGTTTAGGGTAGTGCAGTGGTGTTTGTGTAGTGTAGGGGGTCATGCAGGGAGTAGATTTAGGGTTTAGGGTAGTGCAGTGGTGTTTGTGTAGTGTAGGGGGTCATGCTGGGGGTAGTGTTTTAGGGTTTAGGGTAGTGGAGTAGAGTGGTGTTTGGGTAGTGTAGGGGGTACTGCTGGGGGTAGTGTTTTAGGGTTTGAGTAATGCAGTGGTGTTTGTGTAGTATAAGGGGTCATGCTGGGGGTAGTGTTTTAGGGTTTAGGGTAGTGCAGTGGTGTTTGGGTAGTGTAGGGGGTACTGCTGGGGGTAGTGTTTTAGGGTTTAGAGTAGTGCAGTGGTGTTTGTTTTGTGTAGGGGTCGTGCTGGGGTAGTGTTTTAGGGTTTAAGGTAGTGCAGTGGTGTTTGTGTGGGGTAAGGGGTCGTACTGGGATAAGTGTTTTAGAGTTTAGGGTAGTGCTGTGGTGTTTGTGTAGTGTAGGGGGTCATACTGGGGCTAGTGTTTTAGGGTTTAGGGTAGTGCAGTGGTGTTTGGGTAGTGTAGGTGGTACAGATGGGGGTAGTGTTTTAGGGTTTGGGGTAGTGCAGGGGTGTTTGTGTAGTGTAGGGGGTCATGCTGGGGGTAGTGTTTTAGGGTTTAGGGTAGTGCAGTGGTGTTTGGGTAGTGTTTGTGGTACTGCTGGGGTAGTATTTTAGGGTTTAGAGTAGTGCAGTGGTGTTTGTGTAATGTAGGGGGTCTTGCTGGGGGTAGATTTAGGTCTAGGGTAGTGCAGTGTTGTTTGGGTAGTGTAGGGGCTGGTGCTGTGGGTGGTGTTTTAGTGTTTAGGGTAGTGCAGCGGTGTTTGTGTAGTTTAAGGGGTTGTGCTGGGGGTTGATGTAGGGTTTAGGGTAGTGCAGTGGTGTTTTGGTAGTGTAGAGGGTCATGCTTGGGGTAATGTTTTAGGGTTTAGGGTAGTGCAGTGGTTTTTCTGTAATGTAGGGGCTCGTGCTGGGGTAGATTTAGCGTCTAGGGTAGTGCAGTGGTGTTTGGGTAGTGTAGGGGCTCGTGCTGGGGGTAGTGTTTTACTGTTTAGGGTAGTGCAGTGGTGTTTGGGTAATGTAGGGGTTTGTGCGGGGGGTAGATTTAGGCTTTAGGGTAGTGCAGTGGTGTTCGGGTATTGTAGGGGGTCATGCTGGGGGTAGTGTTTTAGGGTTTAGGGTAGTGCAATGGTGTTTGTGTAGTATTGTGGGTAGTTCTGGGGGCAGTGTTTTAGGGTCTAGGGTAGTGCAGTGGTGTTTGTGGAGTGTAATGGGTCATGCTGGGGGTGGTGTTTTAGGGTTTAGGGTAGTGCAGTGGTGTTTGGGTAGTGTAGGGGTTCGTACTGGGGTAGTGTTTTCGGGTTTAGGGTAGTGCATTGCACTGGTGTTTGTGTAGTGTAGAGGGTCATGCTGGGGGTTGTGTTTTAGGGTTTAGGGTAGTGCAGTGGTGTTTGTGTAGTGTAATGGGTCATGCTGGGGGGAGTGTCTTACGGTTTAGGGTAGTGCAGTGGTGTTTGTGTAGTGTAGGGGGTCATGCAGGGAGTAGATTTAGGGTTTAGGGTAGTGCAGTGGTGTTTGGGTAGTGTAGGGGGTCATACTGGGGGTAGATTTAGGGTTTAGGGTAGTGCAGTAGTGTTTGGGTAGTGTAGGTGGTACTGCTGGGGGTAGGGTTTTAGGGTTTGAATAATGCAGTGGTGTTTGTGTAGTATAAGGGGTCATGCTGGGGGTTGTGTTTTAGGGTTTAGGGTAGTGCAGTGGTGTTTGGGTAGTGTAGGGGGTACTGCTGGGGGTAGTGTTTTAGGGTTTAGAGTAGTGCAGTGGTGTTTGTTTTGTGTAGGGGTCGTGCTGGGGTAGTGTTTTAGGGTTTAAGGTAGTGCAGTGGTGTTTGTGTGGGGTAAGGGGTCGTACTGGGATAAGTGTTTTAGAGTTTAGGGTAGTGCTGTGGTGTTTGTGTAGTGTAGGTGGTACTGATGGGGGTAGTGTTTTAGGGTTTGGGGTAGTGCAGGGGTGTTTGTGTAGTGTAGGGGGTCATACTGGGGTAGTGTTTTAGGGTTTAGGGTAGTGCAGTGGTGTTTGGGTAGTGTAGGTGGTACTGATGGGGGTAGTGTTTTAGGGTTTGGGGTAGTGCAGGGGTGTTTGTGTAGTGTATGGGGTCATGCTGGGGGTAGTGTTTTAGGGTTTAGGGTAGTGCAGTGGTGTTTGGGTAGTGTTTGTGGTACTGCTGGGGTAGTATTTTAGGGTTTAGAGTAGTGCAGTGGTGTTTGTGTAATGTAGGGGGTCGTGCTGGGGGTAGATTTAGGTCTAGGGTAGTGCAGTGTTGTTTGGGTAGTGTAGGGGCTGGTGCTGTGGGTGGTGTTTTAGTGTTTAGGGTAGTGCAGCGGTGTTTGTTTAGTTTAAGGGGTTGTGCTGGGGGTTGATGTAGGGTTTAGGGTAGTGCAGTGGTGTTTTGGTAGTGTAGAGGGTCAAGCTTGGGGTAATGTTTTAGGGTTTAGGGTAGTGCAGTGGTTTTTCTGTAATGTAGGGGCTCGTGCTGGGGTAGATTTAGGGTCTAGGGTAGTGCAGTGGTGTTTGGGTAGTGTAGGGGCTCGTGCTGGGGGTAGTGTTTTACTGTTTAGGGTAGTGCAGTGGTGTTTGGGTAGTGTAGGGGTTTGTGCGGGGGGTAGATTTAGGCTTTAGGGTAGTGCAGTGGTGTTCGGGTATTGTATGGGGTCATGCTGGGGGTAGTGTTTTAGGGTTTAGGGTAGTGCAATGGTGTTTGTGTAGTATTGTGGGTAGTTCTGGGGGCAGTGTTTTAGGGTCTAGGGTAGTGCAGTGGTGTTTGTGTAGTGTAATGGGTCATGCTGGGGGTGGTGTTTTAGGGTTTAGGGTAGTGCAGTGGTGTTTGGGTAGTGTAGGGGTTCGTACTGGGGTAGTGTTTTCGGGTTTAGGGTAGTGCATTGCACTATGTTTGTGTAGTGTAGAGGGTCATGCTGGGGGTTGTGTTTTAGGGTTTAGGGTAGTGCAGTGGTGTTTGTGTAGTGTAATGGGTCATGCTGGGGGGAGTGTCTTACGGTTTAGGGTAGTGCAGTGGTGTTTGTGTAGTGTAGGGGGTCATGCAGGGAGTAGATTTAGGGTTTAGGGTAGTGCAGTGGTGTTTGTGTAGTGTAGGGGGTCATGCTGGGGGTAGTGTTTTAGGGTTTAGGGTAGTGGAGTAGAGTGGTGTTTGGGTAGTGTAGGGGGTACTGCTGGGGGTAGTGTTTTAGGGTTTGAGTAATGCAGTGGTGTTTGTGTAGTATAAGGGGTCATGCTGGGGGTAGTGTTTTAGGGTTTAGGGTAGTGCAGTGGTGTTTGGGTAGTGTAGGGGGTACTGCTGGGGGTAGTGTTTTAGGGTTTAGAGTAGTGCAGTGGTGTTTGTTTTGTGTAGGGGTCGTGCTGGGGTAGTGTTTTAGGGTTTAAGGTAGTGCAGTGGTGTTTGTGTGGGGTAAGGGGTCGTACTGGGATAAGTTAGTATGGGGGTCGTGCTAGGGATAGTGTTTTTGGTTTTAAGGTAGTGCAGTGGTGTTTGGGTAATTTAGGGGGTACTGCTGGGGGTAGTGTTTTAGGGTTTAGGGTAGTGCTGTGGTGTTTGTGTAGTGTAGGGGGTCATACTGGGGGTAGTGTTTTAGGGTTTAGGGTAGTGCAGTGGTGTTTGTGTGGGATAAGGGGTCGTGCTGGGGTAAGTGTTTTAGAGTTTAGGGTAGTTGAGTGGTTTTTGGGTAGTTTAGGGGGTCATGCTGGGGATAGTGTTTTCGGGTTTAGGGTAGTGCAGTGGTGTTTGGGTAATGTAGGGGGTACTGCTGGGGGTAGTGTTTTAGGGTTTAGGGTAGTGCTGTGGTGTTTGTGTAGTGTAGGGGGTCATACTGGGGCTAGTGATTTAGGGTTTAGGGTAGTGCAGTGGTGTTTGGGTAGTGTAGGTGGTACTGATGGGGGTAGTGTTTTAGGGTTTGGGGTAGTGCAGGGGTGTTTGTGTAGTGTAGGGGGTCATGCTGTGGGTAGTGTTTTAGGGTTTAGGGTAGTGCAGTGGGGTTTGGGTAGTGTTTGTGGTACTGCTGGGGTAGTATTTTAGGGTTTAGAGTAGTGCAGTGGTGTTTGTGTAATGTAGGGGGTCGTGCTGGGGGTAGATTTAGGTCTAGGGTAGTGCAGTGTTGTTTGGGTAGTGTAGGGGCTGGTGCTGTGGGTAGTGTTTTAGTGTTTAGGGTAGTGCAGCGGTGTTTGTGTAGTTTAAGGGGTTGTGCTGGGGGTTGATGTAGGGTTTAGGGTAGTGCAGTGGTGTTTTGGTAGTGTAGAGGGTCAAGCTTGGGGTAATGTTTTAGGGTTTAGGGTAGTGCAGTGGTTTTTGTGCAATGTAGGGGCTCGTGCTGGGGTAGATTTAGAGTCTAGGGTAGTGCAGTGGTGTTTGGGTAGTATAGGGGCTCGTGCTGGGGGTAGTGTTATACTGTTTAGGGTAGTGCAGTGGTGTTTGAGTAGTGTAGGGGTTTGTGCGGGGGGTAGATTTAGGCTTTAGGGTAGTGCAGTGGTGTTCGGGTATTGTAGGGGGTCATGCTGGGGGTAGTGTTTTAGGGTTTAGGGTAGTGCAATGGTGTTTGTGTAGTATTGGGGGTAGTTCTGGGGGCAGTGTTTTAGGGTCTAGGGTAGTGCAGTGGTGTTTGTGTAGTGTAATGGGTCATGCTGGGGGTGGTGTTTTAGGGTTTAGGGTAGTGCAGTGGTGTTTGGGTAGTGTAGGGGTAGATTTAGGGCTTAGGGTATCCCAGTGGTGTTTGTGTAGTGTAGGGGGTCGTGCTGTGGGCAGTGTTTTAGGGTTTCGGTAGTGCAGTGGTGTTTAGGTAGTGCAGGGTGTCGTGCTGAGGGTAGTGTTTTAGGGTTCAGGGTAGTGCAGTGGTGTATGGGTAGTGTAGGGGGTACTGCTGGGGGTAGTGTTTTAGGGTTTAGGGTAGTGCCGTGGTGTTTGTGTAGTGTAGGGCGTCATACTGTGGGTAGTGTTTTAGGGTTTAGGGTAGTGCAGTAGTGTTTGGGTATTGTAGGGGGTCGTGCTAGGTGTAATGTTTTAGGGTTTAGGGTAGTGCAGTGGTGTTTGTGTTGTGTAGGGGTCATGCTGGGGGTAGTGTTTTAGAATTTAGGGTAGTGCAGTGATGTTTGGGTAGTGTAGGGGGTTGTGCTGGGGGTAGTGTTTAAGGGTTTAGGGTTGTGCAGTGGTGTTTGTGTAGTGTTTTAGGGTTTAGGGTAGTGCAGTGGTGTTTGTGTAGTGTAGGGGTAGTGTTTTAGGGTTTAGGTTAGTGCTGTCATGTTTGTGTAGTGTAGGGGGTCGTGCTGGGGGTAGTGTTTTAGGGATTAGGGTAGTGCAGTGGTGTTTGTGTAGTTTAATGGGTCATGCTGGGGAAGTGTCTTAGGGTTTAGTATAGCACAGTTCTAAAAAACATGTGGACGATCCACGTCGTCGTAAGTAAACAGAGGCTGTTTCGTTTCCTCCCAACGACGTGCACCGCCCCTCAGAGACGACGTGAAACAGGAACCACGAGGAGAGAGGAACCCCGAGGAGTGAGAGGTTAGGGGGAGTGGTCATGGGGTGGGGGTTTCTTTTCTAGGGTTTAGGGTAGTGCAGTGGTGTTTG
Organism: Triturus cristatus; assembly: GCF_964204655.1. Lineage (NCBI taxonomy): Eukaryota > Metazoa > Chordata > Amphibia > Caudata > Salamandridae > Triturus > Triturus cristatus. Next base: position 1,153,316,833 of record NC_140579.1, read on the forward strand.
TGTAGTGTAGGGGGTCATGCTGGGGGTAGTGTTTTAGGGTTTAGGGTAGTGCAGTGGTGTTTGGGTAGTGTAGGGGGCTGTGCTGGATTAGTGTTTTAGGGTTTAGGGTAGTGCATTGTGTTTGGGTAGTGTAGGGGGTCATGCTGGGGGTAGTGTTTTAGGGTTTAGGGTAGTGCAGTGGTGTTTGTGTAGTGTAGTGGGTCATGCTGAGGGTAGTGTTTTAGGGTTTAGGGTCGTGCAGTTGTGTTTGGGTAGTGTAGGGGGTTCTGCTGTGCGTAGTGTTTTAGGGTTTAGGGTAGTGCCGTGGTGTTTGTGTAGTGAAGGGGTCATGCTGGGGTTAGTGTTTTAGGGTTTAGGGTAGTGCAGTGGTGTTTTGGTAGTGTAGGGGGGCGTGCTGGGGGTAGTGTTTTAGGGTTTAGGGTAGTGCAGTGGTGTATGTGTACTATAGGGGGTCTTGCTCGGGTCGTGTTTTAGGCTTTAGGGTAGTGCAGTGGTGTTTGTGTAGTGTAGGGGTTCGTGCTGGGGTAGTGTTTTCGGGTTTAGGGTAGTGCATTGCAGTGGTGTTTGTGTAGTGTAGAGGGTCATGCTGGGGGTAGTGTTTTAGGGTTTAGGGTAGTGCAGTGGTGTTTGTGTAGTGTAATGGGTCATGCTGGGGGATTGCCTTAGGGTTTAGGGTAGTGCAGTGGTGTTTGTGTAGTGTAGGTGGTCATGCAGGGAGTAGATTTAGGGTTTAGCGTAGTGCAGTGGTGTTTGGGTAGTGTAAGGGGTCATCCTGGGGGTAGATTTAGGGTTTAGGGTAGTGCAGTAGTGTTTGGGTAGTGTAGGTGGTACTGCTGGGGGTAGTGTTTTAGGGTTTAGGGTAGTGGAGTGGTGTTTGGGTAGTGTAGGGGGTACTGCTGGGGGTAGTGTTTTAGGGTTTGAGTAGTGCAGTGGTGTTTGTGTAGTATAGGGGGTCATGCTGGGGGTAGTGTTTTAGGGTTTAGGTTAGTGCAGTGGTGTTTGGGTAGTGTAGGGGGTACTGCTGGGGGTAGTGTTTTAGGGTTTAGAGTAGTACAGTTGTGTTTTTGTAGGGTAGGGGTCGTGCTGGGGTTAGTGTTTTAGGGTTTAGGGTAGTGCAGTGGTGTTTGTGTGGTGTAAGGGGTCGTGCTGGGGTTAGTGTTTTAGGGTTGAGGGTAGTGCAGTGGTGTTTGTGTAGTGTAGGGGGTCATACTGGGGATAGTGGTTTAGGGTAGTGCAGTGGTGTTTGTGTAGTGTAGGGGGTTGTGCTGGGATTAGATGTAGGGTTTAGGGTAGTGCAGTTTTGTTTGGGTAGTGTAGAGGGTCGAGCTAGGGGTAATGTTTTAGGGTAGTGCAGTGGTGTTTGTGTAATGTAGGGTGTTGTGCTGGGGTAGACTTAGGGTCTAGGGTAGTGCAGTGGTGTTTGTTTTGTGTAGGGGTCGTGCTGGGGTAGTGTTTTAGGGTTTAAGGTAGTGCAGTGGTGTTTGTGTGGGGTAAGGGGTGTTGCTGGGATAAGTGTTTTAGAGTTTAGGGTAGTGGAGGGGTTTTTGGGTAGTTTGGGGGTCGTGCTAGGGATAGTGTTTTTGGGTTTAGGGTAGTGCAGTGGTGTTTGGGTAATTTAGGGGGTACTGTTGGGGGTAGTGTTTTAGGGTTTAGGGTAGTGCTGTGGTGTTTTTGTAGTGTAGGGGGTCATACTGGGGGTAGTGTTTTAGGGTTTAGGGTAGTGCAGTGGTGTTTGTGTGGGGTAAGGGGTCGTGCTGGGGTAAGTGTTTTAGAGTTTAGGGTAGTTGAGTGGTTTTTGGGTAGTTTAGGGGGTCATGCTGGGGATAGTGTGTTCGGGTTTAGGGCAGTGCAGTGGTGTTTGGGTAATGTAGGGGGTAATGCTGGGGGTAGTGTTTTAGGGTTTAGGGTAGTGCTGTGGTGTTCGTGTAGTGTAGGGGGTCATACTGGGGGTAGTGTTGTAGGGTTTAGGGTAGTGCAGTGGTGTTTGGGTAGAGTAGGTGGTACTGCTGGGGGTAGTGTTTTAGGGTTTGGGGTAGTGCAGGGGTGTTTGTGTAGTGTAGGGGGTCATGCTGGGGGTAGTGTTTTAGGGTTTAGGGCAGTGCAGTGGTGTTTGGGTAGTGTTGGGGGTACTGCTGGGGGTAGTGTTTTAGGGTTTGGGGTAGTGCAGGGGTGTTAGTGTAGTGTAGGGGGTCATGCTGGGGGTAGTGTTTTAGGGTTTAGGGTAGTGCAGTGGTGTTTGTGTAATGTAAGGGGTCGTGCTGGGGGTAGATTTATGGTCTAGGGTAGTGCAGTGTTGTTTGGGTAGTGTAGGGGCTGGTGCTGGGGGTAGTGTTTTAGTGTTTAGGGTAGTGCAGTGGTGTTTGTGTAGTTTAAGGGGTTGTGCTGGGGGTTGATGTAGGGTTTAGGGTAGTGCAGTGGTGTTTTGGTAGTGTAGAGGGTCAAGCTTGGGGTAATGTTTTAGGGTTTAGGGTAGTGCAGTTGTTTTTGTGTAATGTAGGGGGTCGTGCTGGGGGTAGATTTAGGGTCCAGGGTAGTGCAGTGGTATTTGGGTAGTGTAGGGGCTCGTGCTGGGGGTAGTGTTTTAGTGTTTAGGGTAGTGCAGTGGTGTTTGGGTAGTGTAGGGGTTTGTGCGGGGGGTAGATTTAGGCTTTAGGGTAGTGCAGTGGTGTTTGGGTATTGTAGGGGGTCATGCTGGGGGAAGTGTTTTAGGGTTTAGGGTAGTGCAGTGGTGTTTGAGTAGTGTAGGGGGTAATGCTGGGGATAGTGTTTTAGGGTTTAGGGTAGTGCAAAGGTGTTTGTGTAGTATTGGGGGTAGTTCTGGGGGCAGTGTTTTAGGGTCTAGGGTAGTGCAGTGGTGTTTGTGTAGTGTAATGGGTCGTGCTGGGGGTGGTGTTTTAGGGTTTAGGGTAGTGCAGTGGTGTTTGGGTAGTGTAGGGGTAGATTTAGGGTTTAGGGTATCCCAGTGGTGTTTGTGTAGTGTAGGGGGTCGTGCTGTGGGCAGTGTTTTAGGGTTTCGGGTAGTGCAGTGGTGTTTAGGTAGTGCAGGGTGTCGTGCTGAGGGTAGTGTTTTAGGGTTTAGGGTAGTGCAGTGGTGTTTGGGTAGTGTAGGGGTACTGCTGGGGATAGTGTTTTAGGGTTTAGGGTAGTGCCGTCGTGTTTGTGTAGTTTAGGGGGTCATGCTGGGGATAGTGTGTTCGGGTTTAGGGTTTAGGGTAGTGTAGTGGTGTTTGGGTAGTGTAGGGGGTACTGCTGGGGGTAGTGTTTTAGGGTTTAGGGTAGTGCCGTGGTGTTTGTGTAGTGTAGGGCGTCATACTCTGGGTAGTGTTTTAGGGTTTAGGGTAGTGCAGTACTGTTTGGGTATTGTAGGGGTCGTGCTAGGGGTAATGTTTTAGGGTTTAGGGTAGTGCATTGGTGTTTGTATAGTGTAGGGGTCATGCTGGGGGTGGTGTTTTAAGGTTTAGGGTAGTGCAGAGGTGTTTGGGTAGTGTAGGGGGGAGTGCTGGGGGTAGTGTTTTAGGATTTAGGGTAGTGCAGTGATGTTTGGGTAGTGTAGGGGGTTGTGCTGGTGGTAGTGTTTAAGGGTTTAGGGTTGTGCAGTGGTGTTTGTGTAGTGTTTTAGGGTTTAGGGTAGTGCCGTCGTGTTTGTGTAGTGTAGGGGGTCGTGCTGGGGGTAGTGTTTTACTGATTAGGGTAGTGCAGTGGTGTTTGTGTAGTTTAATGGGTCATGCTGGGGGAAGTGTCTTAGGGTTTAGTGTAGCACAGTTCTAAAAAACATGTGGATGATCCACATCGTCGTAATTAAACAGAGGCTGTTTCGTTTCCTCCCAACGACGTGCACCGCCCCTCAGAGACGACGTGAAACAGGAACTACGAGGAGAGAGGAACCCCGAGGAGTGAGAGGTAAGAGGGAGTGGTCATGAGGTGGGGGTTTCTTTTCTAGGGTTTAGGGTAGTGCAGTGGTGTTTGGTTAGTGTAGGGGGTCGTGCTGGGGGTAGTGTTTTAGGGTTTAGGGTAGTGCAGTGGTGTTTGTGTAGTGTAGTGGGTCATGCTGGGGGTAGTGCTTTAGGGTTTAGGGTAGTGCAGTTGTGTTTGGGTAGTGTAGGGGGTTCTGCTGTGCGTAGTGTTTTAGGGTTTAGGGTAGTGCCGTGGTGTTTGTGTAGTGAAGGGGTCATGCTGGGGTTAGTGTTTTAGGCTTTAGGGTAGTGCAGTGGTGTTTTGGTAGTGTAGGGGGTCGTGCTGGGGGTAGTGTTTTAGGGTTTAGGGTAGTGCAGTGGTGTATATGTACTATAGGGGGTCTTGCTCGGGTCGTGTTTTAGGCTTTAGGGTAGTGCAGTGGTGTTTGTGTAGTGTAGGGGTTCGTGCTGGGGTAGTGTTTTCGGGTTTAGGGTAGGGCATTGCAGTGGTGTTTGTGTAGTGTAGAGGGTCATGCTGGGGGTAGTGTTTTAGGGTTTAGGGTAGTGCAGTGGTGTTTGTGTAGTATAATGGGTCATGCTGGGGGGAGTGCCTTAGGGTTTAGGGTAGTGCAGGGGTGTTTGTGTAGTGTAGGGGGTCATGCAGGGAGTAGATTTAGGGTTTAGGGTAGTGCAGTGGTGTTTGGGTAGTGTAGGGGGTCATACTGGGGGTAGATTTAGGGTTTAGGGTAGTTCAGTAGTGTTTGGGTAGTGTAGGTGGTACTGCTGGGGGTAGTGTTTTAGGGTTTAGGGTAGTGGAGTGGTGTTTGGGTAGTGTAGGGGGTACTGCTGGGGGTAGTGTTTTAGGGTTTGAGTAGTGCAGTGGTGTTTGTGTAGTATAGGGGGTCATGCTGGGGGTAGTGTTTTAGGGTTTAGGGTAGTGCAGTGGTGTTTGGGTAGTGTAGGGGGTACTGCTGGGGGTAGTGTTTTAGGGTTTAGAGTAGGACAGTTGCGTTTTTGTAGGGTAGGGGTCGTGCTGGGGTTAGTGATTTAGGGTTTAGGGTAGTGCCGTGGTGTTTGTGTAGTGTAGGGCATCATACTGTGGGTAGTGTTTTAGGGTTTAGGGTAGTGCAGTAGTGTTTGGGTATTGTAGGGGGTCGTGCTAGGGGTAATGTTTTAGGGTTTAGGGTAGTGCAGTGGTGTTTGTGTAGTGTAGGGGTCATGCTGGGGGTAGTGTTTTAGGGTTTAGGGTAGTGCAGAGGTGTTTGGGTAGTGTAGGGGGTAGTGCTGGGGGTAGTGTTTTAGGATTTAGGGTAGCGCAGTGATGTTTGGGTAGTGTAGGGGGTTGTGTTGGGGGTAGTGTTTAAGGGTTTAGGGTTGTGCAGTGGTGTTTGTGTAGTGTTTTAGGGTTTAGGGTAGTGCAGTGGTGTTTGTGTAGTGTAGGGGGTAGTGTTTTAGGGTTTAGGTTAGTGCCGTCATGTTTGTGTAGTGTAGGGGGTCGTGCTGGGGGTAGTGTTTTAGGGATGAGGGTAGTGCAGTGGTGTTTGTGTAGTTTAATGGGTCATGCTGGGGGAAGTGTCTTAGGGTTTAGTGTAGCACAGTTCTAAAAAACATGTGGACGATCCACGTCGTCGTAAATAAACAGAGGCTGTTTCGTTTCCTCCCAACGACGTGCACCGCCCCTCAGAGATGACGTGAAACAGGAACCACGAGGAGAGAGGAACCCCGAGGAGTGAGAGGTAAGGGGGAGTGGTCATGGGGTGGGGGTTTCTTTTCTAGGGTTTAGGGTAGTGCAGTGGTGTTTGGTTAGTGTAGGGGGTCGTGCTGGGGGTAGTGTTTTTGGGTTTAGGGTAGTGCAGTGGTATTTGGGTAGTGTAGGGGGCTGTGCTGAATTAGTGTTTTAGGGTTTAGGGTAGTGCAGTTGTGTTTGTGTAGTGTAGTGGGTCATGCTGGGGGTAGTGTTTTAGGGTTTAGGGTAGTGCAGTTGTGTTTGGGTAATGTAGGGGGTTCTGCTGTGCGTGGTGTTTTAGGGTTTAGGGTAGTGCTGTGGTGTTTGTGTAGTGAAGGGGTCATGCTGGGGTTAGTGTTTTAGGGTTTAGGGTAGTGCAGTGGTGTTTTGGTTATGTAGGGGGTCGTGCTGGGGGTAGTGTTTTAGGGTTTAGGGTAGTGCAGTGGTGTATGTGTACTATAGAGGGTCTTGCTCGGGTCGTGTTTTAGGCTTTAGGGTAGTGGAGTGGTGTTTGGGTAGTGTAGGGGGTACTGCTGGGGGTAGTGTTTTAGGGTTTGAGTAGTGCAGTGGTGTTTGTGTAGTATAGGGGGTCATGCTGGGGGTAGTGTTTTAGGGTTTAGGGTAGTGCAGTGGTGTTTGGGTAGTGTAGGGGGTACTGCTGGGGGTAGTGTTTTAGGGTTTAGAGTAGGACAGTTGCGTTTTTGTAGGGTAGGGGTCGTGCTGGGGTTAGTGATTTAGGGTTTAGGGTAGTGCCGTGGTGTTTGTGTAGTGTAGGGCATCATACTGTGGGTAGTGTTTTAGGGTTTAGGGTAGTGCAGTAGTGTTTGGGTATTGTAGGGGGTCGTGCTAGGGGTAATGTTTTAGGGTTTAGGGTAGTACAGTGGTGTTTGTGTAGTGTAGGGGTCATGCTGGGGGTAGTGTTTTAGGGTTTAGGGTAGTGCAGAGGTGTTTGGGTAGTGTAGGGGGTAGTGCTGGGGGTAGTGTTTTAGGATTTAGGGTAGCGCAGTGATGTTTGGGTAGTGTAGGGGGTTGTGTTGGGGGTAGTGTTTAAGGGTTTAGGGTTGTGCAGTGGTGTTTGTGTAGTGTTTTAGGGTTTAGGGTAGTGCAGTGGTGTTTGTGTAGTGTAGGGGGTAGTGTTTTAGGGTTTAGGTTAGTGCCGTCGTGTTTGTGTAGTGTAGGGGGTCGTGCTGGGGGTAGTGTTTTAGGGATGAGGGTAGTGCAGTGGTGTTTGTGTAGTTTAATGGGTCATGCTGGGGGAAGTGTCTTAGGGTTTAGTGTAGCACAGTTCTAAAAAACATGTGGACGATCCACGTCGTCGTAAATAAACAGAGGCTGTTTCGTTTCCTCCCAACGACGTGCACCGCCCCTCAGAGATGACGTGAAACAGGAACCACGAGGAGAGAGGAACCCCGAGGAGTGAGAGGTAAGGGGGAGTGGTCATGGGGTGGGGGTTTCTTTTCTAGGGTTTAGGGTAGTGCAGTGGTGTTTGGTTAGTGTAGGGGGTCGTGCTGGGGGTAGTGTTTTTGGGTTTAGGGTAGTGCAGTGGTATTTGGGTAGTGTAGGGGGCTGTGCTGAATTAGTGTTTTAGGGTTTAGGGTAGTGCAGTTGTGTTTGTGTAGTGTAGTGGGTCATGCTGGGGGTAGTGTTTTAGGGTTTAGGGTAGTGCAGTTGTGTTTGGGTAATGTAGGGGGTTCTGCTGTGCGTGGTGTTTTAGGGTTTAGGGTAGTGCTGTGGTGTTTGTGTAGTGAAGGGGTCATGCTGGGGTTAGTGTTTTAGGGTTTAGGGTAGTGCAGTGGTGTTTTGGTTATGTAGGGGGTCATGCTGGGGGTAGTGTTTTAGGGTTTAGGGTAGTGCAGTGGTGTATGTGTACTATAGAGGGTCTTGCTCGGGTCGTGTTTTAGGCTTTAGGGTAGTGCAGTGGTGTTTGTGTAGTGTAGGGGTTCGTGTTGGGGTAGTGTTTTTGGGATTAGGGTAGTGCATTGCAGTGGTGTTTGTGTAGTGTAGAGGGTCATGCTGGGGGTAGTGAATAGGGTTTAGGGTAGTGCAGTGGTGTTTGTGTAGTGTAATGGGTCATGCTGGGGGGAGTGCTTTAGGGTTTAGGGTAGTGCAGTGGTGTTTGTGTAGTGTAGGGGGTCATGCAGGGAGTAGATTTAGGGTTTAGGGTAGTCCAGTGGTGTTTGGGTAGTGTAGGCGGTCATACTGGGGGTAGATTTAGGGTTTAGGGTGGTGCATTAGTGTTTGGGTAGTGTAGGTGGTACTGCTGGGGGTAGTGTTTTAGGGTTTAGGGTAGTGGAGTGGTGTTTGGGTAGTGTAGGGG
>NC_140579.1:1153324968-1153375968 GCF_964204655.1 Triturus cristatus
GTACTGCTGGGGGTAGTGTTTTAGGGTTTGAGTAGTGCAGTGGTGTTTGTGTAGTATAGGGGGTCATGCTGGGGGTAGCGTTTTAGGGTTTAAAGTAGTACAGTTGCGTTTTTGTAGGGTAGGGGTCGTGCTGGGGTTAGTGTTTTAGGGTTTAGGATAGTTCAGTGGTGTTTGTGTGGTGTAAGGGGTCGTGCTGGGGTTAGTGTTTTAGGGTTTAGGGTAGTGCAGTGGTGTTTGGGTAGTATAGGGGGTCGTGCTAGGGGTAGTGTTTTAGGGTTTAGGGTAGTGCAGTGGTGTTTGTGTAGTGTAGGGGGTCGTACTGGGGATAGTGGTTTAGGGTAGTGCAGTGGTGTTTGTGTAGTGTAGGGGGTTGTGCTGGGGTTAGATGTAGGGTTTAGGGTAGTGCAGTTTTGTTTGGGTAGTGTAGAGTGTTGAGCTAGGGGTAATGTTTTAGGGTAGTGCAGTGGTGTTTGTGTAATGTAGGGTGTTTTGCTGGGGTAGTGTTTTAGGGTTTAGGGTAGTGTAGTGGTGCCTGGGTAATGTAGGGGGTACTGCTGGGGGTAGTGTTTTAGGGTTTAGGGTAGTGCTGTGGTGTTTGTGTAGTGTAGGGGGTCGTACTGGGGGTTGTGTTTTAGGGTAGTGCAGTGGTGTTTGGGTAGTGTAGGTGGTACTGCTGGGGGTAGTGTTTTAGGGTTTAGGGTAGTGCAGGGGTGTTTGTGTAGTGTAGGGGTTTCAGCTGGGGTAGTGTTTTAGGGTTTAGGATAGTGCAGTGGTTTTTGGGTAGTGTAGGGGGTAGTGCTGGGGGTAGTGTTTTAGGGTTTTGGGTAGTGCCGTGGTGTTTGTGTAGTTTAGGGGGTCATGCTGGGGATAGTGTTTTGGGGTTTAGGGTAGTGCAGTGGTGTCTGGGTAATGTAGCGCGTACTGCTGGGGGTAGTGTTTTAGGGTTTAGGGTAGTGCTGTGGTGTTTGTGTAGTGTAGGGAGTCATACTGGGGGTAGTGTTTTAGGGTAGTGCAGTGGTGTTTGGGTAGTGTAGGTGGTACTGCTGGTGGTAGTGTTTTAGGGTTTAGGGTAGTGCAGGGGTGTTTGTGTAGTGTAGGGGGTCAAGCTGGGGTAGTGTTTTAGGGTTTAGGGTAGTGTAGTGGTGTTTGGGTAGTGTTGGGGGTACTGTTGGGGGTAGTGTTTTAGGGTTTAGAGTAGTGCAGTGGTGTTTGTGTAATGTAGGGGGTCGTGCTGGTGGTAGATTTAGGGTCTAGGGTAGTGCAGTGGTGTTTGGGTAGTGTAGGGGTTCATGCTGGGGGTAGTGTTTTAGTGTTTAGGGTAGTGCAGTGGTGTTTGTGTAGTGTAAGGGGTTGTGCTGGGGGGTGATGTAGGGTTTAGGGTAGTGCAGTGGTGTTTTGGTAGTGTAGAAGGTCAAGCTAGGGGTAATGTTTTAGGGTTTAGGGTAGTGCAGTGGTGTTTGTGTAGTGTAGGGGGTCGTACTGGGGATAGTGGTTTAGGGTAGTGCAGTGGTGTTTGTGTAGTGTAGGGGGTTGTGCTGGGGTTAGATGTAGGGTTTAGGGTAGTGCAGTTTTGTTTGGGTAGTGTAGAGTGTTGAGCTAGGGGTAATGTTTTAGGGTAGTGCAGTGGTGTTTGTGTAATGTAGGGTGTTTTGCTGGGGTAGTGTTTTAGGGTTTAGGGTAGTGTAGTGGTGCCTGGGTAATGTAGGGGGTACTGCTGGGGGTAGTGTTTTAGGGTTTAGGGTAGTGCTGTGGTGTTTGTGTAGTGTAGGGGGTCGTACTGGGGGTTGTGTTTTAGGGTAGTGCAGTGGTGTTTGGGTAGTGTAGGTGGTACTGCTGGGGGTAGTGTTTTAGGGTTTAGGGTAGTGCAGGGGTGTTTGTGTAGTGTAGGGGTTTCAGCTGGGGTAGTGTTTTAGGGTTTAAGATAGTGCAGTGGTTTTTGGGTAGTGTAGGGGGTAGTGCTGGGGGTAGTGTTTTAGGGTTTTGGGTAGTGCCGTGGTGTTTGTGTAGTTTAGGGGGTCATGCTGGGGATAGTGTTTTCGGGTTTAGGGTAGTGCAGTGGTGTCTGGGTAATGTAGCGCGTACTGCTGGGGGTAGTGTTTTAGGGTTTAGGGTAGTGCTGTGGTGTTTGTGTAGTGTAGGGAGTCATACTGGGGGTAGTGTTTTAGGGTAGTGCAGTGGTGTTTGGGTAGTGTAGGTGGTACTGCTGGTGGTAGTGTTTTAGGGTTTAGGGTAGTGCAGGGGTGTTTGTGTAGTGTAGGGGGTGAAGCTGGGGTAGTGTTTTAGGGTTTAGGGTAGTGTAGTGGTGTTTGGGTAGTGTTGGGGGTACTGTTGGGGGTAGTGTTTTAGGGTTTAGAGTAGTGCAGTGGTGTTTGTGTAATGTAGGGGGTCGTGCTGGTGGTAGATTTAGGGTCTAGGGTAGTGCAGTGGTGTTTGGGTAGTGTAGGGGCTCATGCTGGGGGTAGTGTTTTAGTGTTTAGGGTAGTGCAGTGGTGTTTGTGTAGTGTAAGGGGTTGTGCTGGGGGGTGATGTAGGGTTTAGGGTAGTGCAGTGGTGTTTTGGTAGTGTAGAAGGTCAAGCTAGGGGTAATGTTTTAGGGTTTAGGGTAGTGCAGTGGTGTTTGTGTAGTGTAGGGGGTCGTGCTGGGGGTAGATTTAGGGTCTAGGGTAGTGCAGTGGTGTTTGGGTAGTATAGGGGCTTGTGCTGGGGTAGTGGTTTAGTGTTTAGGGTCGTGCAGTGGTGTTTGGGTAGTGTAGGGGTTTGTGCGGGTGTAGATTTAGGCTTTAGGGTAGTGCAGGGGTGTTCGGGTATTGTAGGGGGTCATGCTGGGCGTAGTGTTTTAGGGTTTAGGGTAGTACAGTGATGTTTGGGTAGTGTAGAGGTTTGTGCAGGGGTAGATTTAGTGTTTAGGGTAGTGCAGTGGTGTTCGGGTATTGTAGGGGTTCATGCTGTGGGTAGTGTTTTAGGGTTTAGGGTAGTGCAGTGGTGTTTGTGTAGTGTAATGGGTCATGCTGGGGGTGGTGTTTTAGGGTTTAGGGTAGTGCAGTGGTGTTTAGGTAGTGCAGGGGGTAAAATGTAAAATGTAAATTGATACTTGTATAGCGCACTACTCACCCGCAAGTGTCCAAAGGCGGTTGTACGAATACCGCTGTGGAATCCATCCTGGCTTTCCCTGTGAGGTGTCCACTCCTGGGCACCCCCAAGGTGGAGGCCAGGTATCCTTAGCGTTGTGGGGGCCGTTGTGGAGATTAAGCAAGCTATTGCCCAGAGTTGCAGAGTGGGACTCCATGATTGGAATAGGCAACGAGGCGACAATTGTCAGGTCCGTGGAATTTTGAGCCGAAGACCTGCCGAGGCGGGGAATTGAACCCTGGTCCCGGGCCAGACCTCTGCATCAGGGTCTGCCGCTCTAACCATTGAGCCACACTTCTCCACGGGGGTCATGCTGAGGGTAGTGTTTTAGGGTTTAGGGTAGTGCAGCGGTGTTTGGGTAGTGTAGGGGGTACTGCTGGGGGTAGTGTTTTAGGGTTTTGGGTAGTGCCGTGGTGTTTGTGTAGTTTAGGGAGTCATGTTGGGGATAGTGTTTTTGGGTTTAGGGTAGTGCAGTGGTGTCTGGGTAATGTAGGGGGTACTGCTGGGGGTAGTGTTTTAGGGTTTAGGGTAGTGCTGTGGTGTTTGTGTAGTGTAGGGGGTCATACTGGGGGTAGTGTTTTAGGGTTTAGTGTAGTGCAGTGGTGTTTGGGTAGTGTAGGGGGTACTGCTGGGGGTAGTGTTTTAGGGTTTTGGGTAGTGCCGTGGTGTTTGTGTAGTTTAGGGAGTCATGTTGGGGATAGTGTTTTCGGGTTTAGGGTAGTACAGTGGTGTTTGGGTAGTGTAGGTGGTACTGCTGGGGGTAGTGTTTTAGGGTAGTGCAGGGATGTTTGTGTAGTGTAGGGGGTCAAGCTGGGGTAGTGTTTTAGGGTTTAGGGTGGTGCAGTGGTGTTTGGGTAATGCAGGGGGTCGTGCTGGTGGTAGATTTAGGGTCTAGGGTAGTGCAGTGGTGTTTGGGTAGTGTAGGGGCTCGTGCTCGGGGTAGTGTTTTAGTGTTTAGGGTAGTGCAGTGGTGTTTGTGTAGTGTAAGGGGTTGTGCTGGGGGTTGATGTAGGGTTTAGGGTAGTGCAGTGGTGTTTTGGTAGTGTAGAGAGTCAAGCTAGGGGTAATGTTTTAGGGTTTAGGGTAGTGCAGTGGTGTTTGTGTAGTGTAGGGGGTCGTGCTGGGGGTAGATTTAGGGTCTAGGGTAGTGCAGTGGTGTTTGGGTAGTGTAGGGGCTTGTGCGGGGGGTAGATTTAGGCTTTAGGGTAGTGCTGTGGTGTTCGGGTATTGTAGGGGGTCATGCTGGGGGTAGTGTTTTAGGATTTAGGGTAGTGCAGTGGTGTTTGGGTAGTGTAGGGGTAGATTTAGGGTTTAGGGTAGCGCAGTGGTGTTTGTGTAGTGTAGGGGGTCGTGCTGTGGGCATTGTTTTAGGGTTTCGGGTAGTGCAGTGGTGTTTAGGTAGTGCACAGGTTGTGCTGATGGTAGTGTTTTAGGGTTTAGGGTAGTGCCGTGGTGTTTGTGTAGTTTAGGGGGTCTTGCTGGGGATAGTGTGTTCGGGTTTAGGGTTTAGGGTAGTGCAGTGGTGTTTGGGTAGTGTAGGGGGTACTGCTGGGGGTAGTGTTTTAGGGTTTAGGGTAGTGCAGTGGTGCTGGTGCAGTGTAGGGGGTCATGCTGGGGGTAGTGTTTTAGGGTTTAGGGTAGTGCAGTGGTGTTTGGGTAGTGTAGGGGTACTGCTGGGGGTAGTGTTTTAGGGTTTAGAGTAGTGCAGTGGTGTTTGTTTTGTGTAGGGGTCATACTGGGGGTAGTGTTTTAGGGTTTAGGGTAGTGCAGTGGTGTTTGTGTGGGGAAAGGGGTCGTGCTGGGGTAAGTGTTTTAGAGTTTAGGGCAGTGGAGTGGTTTTTGGGTAGTTTAGGGGGTCATGCTGGGGGCAGTGTTTTAGGATTTCGGGTAGTGCAGTGGTGTTTAGGTAGTGCAGGGGGTTGTGCTGAGGGTAGTGTTTTAGGGTTTAGGGTAGTGCAGTGGTGTTTGGGTAGTGTAGGGGGTACTGCTGGGGGTAGTGTTTTAGGGTTTAGGGTAGTGCTGTGGTGTTTGTGAAGTGTAGGGGGTCATACTGGGTGTAGTGTTTTAGGGTTTAGGGTAGTGCCATGGTGTTTGTGTAGTTTAGGGGGTCATGCTGGGGATAGTGTGTTCCGGTTTAGGGTTTAGGGTAGTGCAGTGGTGTTTGGGTAGTGTAGGGGGTACTGCTGGGGGTAGTGTTTTAGGGTTTAGGGTAGTGCCGTGGTGTTTGTGTAGTGTAGGGGGTCAAACTGGGGGTAGTGTTAGGGTTTATGGTAGCGCAGTAGTGTTTGGGTAGTGTAGGGGGTACTGCGGGGGTAGTGTTTTAGGATTTAGGGTGTTGCAGTGGTGCTTGTGCTGTGTAGGGGGTCATGCTGGGGGTAGTGTTTTAGGGTTTAGGGTAGTGCAGTGGTGTTTGGGTAGTGTAGGGGGTACTGCTGGGGGTAGTGTTTTAGGGTTTAGAGTAGTGCAGTGGTGTTTGTTTTGTGTAGGGGTCGTGCTGGGGTAGTGTTTTAGGGTTTAGGGTAGTGCAGTGGTGTTTGTGTGGGGTAAGGGGTCGTGCTGGGGTAAGTGTTTTAGAGTTTAGGGTAGTGGAGTGGTTTTTGGGTAGTATTGGGGTCATGCTAGGGATAGTGTTTTTGGGTTTAGGGTAGTGTGTTGGTGTTTGGGTAATGTAGGGGGTACTGCTGGGGGTAGTGTTTTAGGGTTTAGGGTAGTGCTGTGGTGTTTGTGTAGTGTAGGGGGTCATACTGGGGGTAGTGTTTTAGGGTTTAGGGTAGTGCAGTGGTGTTCGTGTGGGGTAAGGGGTCGTGCTGGGGTAAGTGTTTTAGAGTTTAGGGCAGTCGAGTGGTTTTTGGGTAGTTTAGGGGGTCATGCTGGGGGCAGTGTTTTAGGATTTCGGGCAGAGCAGTGGTGTTTAGGTAGTGCAGGGGGTTGTGCTGTGGGTAGTGTTTTAGGGTTTAGGGTAGTGCAGTGGTGTTTGGGTAGTGTAGGGGGTACTGCTGGGGATAGTGTTTTAGGGTTTAGGGTAGTGCTGTGGTGTTTGTGTAGTGTAGGGGGTCATACTGGGTGTAGTGTTATAGGGTTTAGGGTAGTGCAGTGGTGTTTGGATAGTTAGGTGGTACTGCTGGGGGTAGTGTTTTAGGGTTTGGGGTAGTGCAGGGGTGTTTGGGTAGTGTTGGGGGTAGTGTTTTAGGGTTTAGAGTAGTGCAGTGGTGTTTGGGTAGTGTAGGGGCTCGTGCTGGTTATAGTGTTTTAGTGTTTAGGGTAGTGCAGTGGTGTTTGTGTAGTGTAAGGGGTTGTGCTGGGGGTTGATGTAGGGTTTAGGGTAGTGCAGTGGTGTTTTGGTAGTGTAGAGGGTCAAGCTTGGGGTAATGTTTTAGGGTTTAGGGTAGTGCAGTGGTGTTTGGGTAGTGTAGGGGTTTGTGCGGGGGGTAGATTTAGGCTTTAGGGTAGTGCAGTGGTGTTCGGGTATTGTAGGGGGTCATGCTGGGGGTAGTGTTTTAGGGTTTAGGGTAGTGCAGTGGTGTTTGAGTAGTGTAGGGGGTACTGCTGGGGGTAGTGTTTTAGGGTTTAGGGTAGTGCAATGGTGTTTGTGTAGTATTGGGGGTAGTACTGGGGGCAGTGTTTTAGGGTCTAGGGTAGTGCAGTGATGTTTGTGTAGTGTAATGGGTCATGCTGGGGGTAGTGTTTTAGGGTTGAGGGTAGTGCAGTGGTGTTTGGGTAGTGTAGGGGTAGATTTAGGGTTTAGGGTATCGCAGTGGTGTTTGGGTAGTGTAGGGGGTTGTGCTGAGGGTAGTGTTTTAGGGTTTAGGGTAGTGCAGTGGTGTTTGGGTAGTGTAGGGGGTACTGCTGGGGGTAGTGTTTTAGGGTTTAGGGTAGTGCCGTGGTGTTTGTGTAGTGTAGGGGGTCATACTGGGGGCAGTGTTTTAGGGTTTAGGGTAGTGCCGTGGTGTTTGTGTAGTGTAGGGGTCATACTGGGGGTAGTGTTTTAGGGTTTAGGGTAGTGCAGTAGTGTGTGGGTAGTGTAGGGGGTACTGCGGGGGTTAGTGTTTTAGGGTTTAGGGTAGTGCAGTGGTGTTTGTGTAGTGTAGAGGTCATGCTGGGGGTAGTCTTTTAGAGTTTAGGGTAGTGCAGTGGTGTTTGTGTAGGGTAAGGGGTCGTGCTGGGGTAAGTGTTTTAGAGTTTAGGGTAGTGGAGTGGTTTTTGGGTAGTATAGGGGGTCGTGCTAGGGGTGGTGTTTTAGGGTTCAGGGTAGTGCAGTGGTGTTTGTGTAGTGTAGGGGTCGTGCTGGGGGTAGTGTTTTAGGGTTTAGGGTAGTGCAGTGGTATTTGTGTAGTGTAGGGTTGTGCTGGGGGTAGATGTTGGGGTTAGGGTAGTACAGTGGTGTTTGTGTAGTGTAGGGGGTCGTCCTGGGGGTAGATTTAGGGTTTAGGGTAGTGCAGTGGTGTTTGGGTAGTGTAGGGGTTTGTGCGGTGGGTAGATTTAGGGTAGTGCAGTGGTGTTCGGGTATTGTAGGGGGTCATGCTGGGGGTAGTGTTTTAGGGTTTAGGGTAGTGAAGTGGTGTTTGTTTAGTGTAATGGGTCCTTCTGGGGGCAGTGTTTTAGGGTTTAGGGTAGTGCAGTGGTGTTTGGGTAGTGTATTGGGTCGTGCTGGGGGCAGTGTTTTAGGGTTTCGGGTAGGGCAGTGGTGTTTAGGTAGTGCAGGGGGTCGTGCTGAGGGTAGTGTTTTAGGGTTTAGGGTCGTGCAGTTGTGTTTGGGTAGTGTAGGGGATACTGCTGGGGGTATTGTTTTAGGGTTTAGGGTAGTGCAGTGGTGTTTGTGTAGTGTAGGGGGTAATGCTGGGGATAGTGTTTTCAGGTTTAGGGTTTAAGGTAGTGCAGTCATGTTTGGGTAGTGTAGGGGGTACTGCTGGGGGTAGTGTTTTAGGGTTTAGGGTAGTGCTGTGGTGTTTGTGTAGTGTAGGCGGTCATGCTGGGGTAGTGTTTTAGGGTTTAGGGTAGTGCAGTGGTGTTTGAGTAGTGTAGGGGGTACTGCTGGGGTAGTGTTTTAGGGTTTAGGGTAGTGCAATGGTGTTTGTGTAGTATTGGGGGTAGTACTGGGGGCAGTGTTTTAGGGTCTAGGGTAGTGCAGTGATGTTTGTGTAGTGTAATGGGTCATGCTGGGGGGTAGTGTTTTAGGTTTGAGGGTAGTGCAGTGGTGTTTGGGTAGTGTAGGGGTAGATTTAGGGTTTAGGGTATCGCAGTGGTGTTTGTGTAGTGTAGGGGGTCATGCTGTGGGCAGTGTTTTAGGGTTTTGGGTAGTGCAGTGGTGTTTAGGTAGTGCAGGGGGTCGTGCTGAGGGTAGTGTTTTAGGGTTTAGGGTAGTGCAGTGGTGTTTGGGTAGTGTAGGGGGTACTGCTGGGGGTAGTGTTTTAGGGTTTAGGGTAGTGCCGTGGTGTTTGTGTAGTGTAGGGGGTCATACTGGGGGTAGTGTTTTAGGGTTTAGGGTAGTGCAGTAGTGTTTGGGAAGTGTAGGGGGTACAGCAGGGGTAGTATTTTAGGGTTTAGGGTAGTGCAGTGGTGTTTGGGTAGTGTAGGGGGTACTGCTGGGGGTAGTGTTTTAGGGTTTTGAGTAGTGCAGTGGTGTTTGTTTTGTGTAGGGGTCGTGCTGGGGTAGTGTTTTAGGGTTTAGGGTAGTGCAGTGGTGTTTGTGTGGGGTAAGGGGTCATGCTGGGGTAAGTGTTTTAGGGTTTAGGGTAGTGCAGTGGTGTTTGTGTAGTGTAGGGGGTTGTGCTGGGGGTAGATGTTGGGGTGAGGTTAGTGCAGTGGTGTTTGTGTAGTGTAGGGGGTCGTGCTGGGGGTAGATTTAGGGTTTAGGAAAGTGCAGTAGTGTTTGGGTAGTGTAGGGGGTCGTGCTGGGGGTAGTGTTTTAGTGTTTAGGGAAGTGCAGTGGTGTTTGGGTAGTGTAGGGGGCATGCTGGGAGTAGTGTTTTAGGGTTTAGGGTAGTGCAGTGGTGTTTGTTTAGTGTAATGGGTCATTCTGGGGGTAGTGTTTTAGGGTTTAGGGTAGTGCAGTGGTGTTTGGGTAGTGTATTGGGTCGTGCTGGGGGCAGTGTTTTAGGGTTTCGTGTAGTGCAGTGGTGTTTAGGTAGTGCAGGGGGTCATGCTGAGGGTAGTGTTTTAGGGTTTAGGGTAGTGCAGTGGTGTTTGGGTAGTGTAGGGGGTACTGCTGGGGGTAGTGTTTTAGGGTTTAGGGCAGTGCCGTGGTGTTTGTGTAGTGTAGGGGTCATACTGGGGGTAGTGTTTTAGGGTTTAGGGTAGTGCAGTAGTGTTTGGGTAGTGTAGGGGGTATTGCGGGGGGTAGTGTTTTAGGGTTTAGGGTAGTGCAGTGGTGTTTGTGTAGTGTAGAGGTCATGCTGGGGGTAGTGTTTTAGAGTTTAGGGTAGTGCAGTGGTGTTTGTGTGGGGTAAGGGGTCGTGCTGGGGTAAGTGTTTTAGAGTTTAGGGTAGTGGAGTGGTTTTTGGGTAGTATAGGGGGTCGTGCTAGGGGTGGTGTTTTAGGGTTTAGGGTAGTGCAGTGGTGTTTGTGTAGTGTAGGGGTCGTGCTGGGGGTAGTGTTTTAGGGTTTAGGGTAGTGCAGTGGTGTTTGTGTAGTGTAGGGTTGTGCTGGGGGTAGATGTTGGGGTTGGGGTAGTGCAGTGGTGTTTGTGTAGTGTAGGGGGTCGTCCTGGGGGTAGAATTAGGGTTTAGGGTAGTGCAGTGGTGTTTGGGTAGTGTAGGGGTTTGTGTGGTGGGTAGATTTAGGGTAGTGGAGTGGTGTTCGGGTATTGTAGGGGGTCATGCTGGGGGTAGTGTTTTAGGGTTTAGGGTAGTGCAGTGGTGTTTGTTTAGTGTAATGGGTCCTTCTGGGGGCAGTGTTTTAGGGTTTAAGGTAGTGCAGTGGTATTTTGGTAGTGTATTGGGTCGTGCGGGGGGCAGTGTTTGAGGGTTTCGGGTAGGACAGTGGTGTTTAGGTAGTGCAGGGGGTCGTGCTGAGGGTAGTGTTTTAGGGTTTAGGGTAGTGCAGTTGTGTTTGGGTAGTGTAGGGGATACTGCTGGGGTATTGTTTTAGGGATTAGGGTAGTGCCGTGGTGTTTGTGTAGTGTAGGGGGTCATGCTGGGGATAGTGTTTTCAGGTTTAGGGTTTAAGGTAGTGCAGTCGTGTTTGGGTAGTGTAGGGGGTACTGCTGGGGGTAGTGTTTTAGGGTTAGGGTAGTGCCGTGGTGTTTGTGTAGTGTAGGCTGTCATGCTGGGGTAGTGTTTTAGGGTTTGGGTAGTGCAGTGGTGTTTGAGTAGTGTACGGGGTACTGCTGGGTGTAGTGTTTTAGGGTATAGGGTAGTGCAATGGTGTTTGTGTAGTATTGGGGGTAGTTCCGGGGGCAGTGTTTTAGGGTTTAGGGTAGTGCAGTGGTGTTTGGGTAGTGTAGGGGTCGTGCTGGGGGTAGATGTTGGGGTGAGGTTAGTGCAGTGGTGTTTGTGTAGTGTAGGGGGTCGTGCTGGGGGTAGATTTAGGGTTTAGGAAAGTGCAGTAGTGTTTGGGTAGTGTAGGGGGTCGTGCTGGGGGTAGTGTTTTAGTGTTTAGGGAAGTGCAGTGGTGTTTGGGTAGTGTAGGGGGCATGCTGGGAGTAGTGTTTTAGGGTTTAGGGTAGTGCAGTGGTGTTTGTTTAGTGTAATGGGTCATTCTGGGGGTAGTGTTTTAGGGTTTAGGGTAGTGCAGTGGTGTTTGGGTAGTGTATTGGGTCGTGTTGGGGGCAGTGTTTTAGGGTTTCGTGTAGTGCAGTGGTGTTTAGGTAGTGCAGGGGGTCATGCTGAGGGTAGTGTTTTAGGGTTTAGGGTAGTGCAGTGGTGTTTGGGTAGTGTAGGGGGTACTGCTGGGGGTAGTGTTTTAGGGTTTAGGGCAGTGCCGTGGTGTTTGTGTAGTGTAGGGGTCATACTGGGGGTAGTGTTTTAGGGTTTAGGGTAGTGCAGTAGTGTTTGGGTAGTGTAGTGGGTACTGCGGGGGGTAGTGTTTTAGGGTTTAGGGTAGTGCAGTGGTGTTTGTGTAGTGTAGAGGTCATGCTGGGGGTAGTGTTTTAGAGTTTAGGGTAGTGCAGTGGTGTTTGTGTGGGGTAAGGGGTCGTGCTGGGGTAAGTGTTTTAGAGTTTAGGGTAGTGGAGTGGTTTTTGGGTAGTATAGGGGGTCGTGCTAGGGGTGGTGTTTTAGGGTTTAGGGTAGTGCAGTGGTGTTTGTGTAGTGTAGGGGTCGTGCTGGGGGTAGTGTTTTAGGGTTTAGGGTAGTGCAGTGGTGTTTGTGTAGTGTAGGGTTGTGCTGGGGGTAGATGTTGGGGTTAGGGTAGTGCAGTGGTGTTTGTGTAGTGTAGGGGGTCGTCCTGGGGGTAGAATTAGGGTTTAGGGTAGTGCAGTGGTGTTTGGGTAGTGTAGGGGTTTGTGTGGTGGGTAGATTTAGGGTAGTGGAGTGGTGTTCGGGTATTGTAGGGGGTCATGCTGGGGGTAGTGTTTTAGGGTTTAGGGTAGTGCAGTGGTGTTTGTTTAGTGTAATGGGTCCTTCTGGGGGCAGTGTTTTAGGGTTTAAGGTAGTGCAGTGGTATTTTGGTAGTGTATTGGGTCGTGCGGGGGGCAGTGTTTGAGGGTTTCGGGTAGGACAGTGGTGTTTAGGTAGTGCAGGGGGTCGTGCTGAGGGTAGTGTTTTAGGGTTTAGGGTAGTGCAGTTGTGTTTGGGTAGTGTAGGGGATACTGCTGTGGTATTGTTTTAGGGATTAGGGTAGTGCCGTGGTGTTTGTGTAGTGTAGGGGGTCATGCTGGGGATAGTGTTTTCAGGTTTAGGGTTTAAGGTAGTGCAGTCGTGTTTGGGTAGTGTAGGGGGTACTGCTGGGGGTAGTGTTTTAGGGTTAGGGTAGTGCCGTGGTGTTTGTGTAGTGTAGGCTGTCATGCTGGGGTAGTGTTTTAGGGTTTGGGTAGTGCAGTGGTGTTTGAGTAGTGTACGGGGTACTGCTGGGTATAGTGTTTTAGGGTTTAGGGTAGTGCAATGGTGTTTGTGTAGTATTGGGGGTAGTTCCGGGGGCAGTGTTTTAGGGTTTAGGGTAGTGCAGTGGTGTTTGGGTAGTGTAGGGGTCGTGCTGGGGGTAGTCTTTTAGGGTAGTGTAGTGGTGTGTGTGTCGTGTAGGGGGTCATGCTGGGGTAAGTGTTTTCAGGTTTAGGGTTTAAGGTAGTGCAGTCATGTTTGGGTAGTGTAGGGGGTACTGCTGGGGGTAGTGTTTTAGGGTTTAGGGTAGTGCCGTGGTGTTTGTGTAGTGTAGGCGGTCATGCTGGGGTAGTGTTTTAGGGTTTAGGGTAGTGCAGTGGTGTTTGAGTAGTGTAGGGGGTACTGCTGGGGTAGTGTTTTAGGGTTTAGGGTAGTGCAATGGTGTTTGTGTAGTATTGGGGGTAGTACTGGGGGCAGTGTTTTAGGGTCTAGGGTAGTGCAGTGATGTTTGTGTAGTGTAATGGGTCATGCTGGGGGGTAGTGTTTTAGGTTTGAGGGTAGTGCAGTGGTGTTTGGGTAGTGTAGGGGTAGATTTAGGGTTTAGGGTATCGCAGTGGTGTTTGTGTAGTGTAGGGGGTCATGCTGTGGGCAGTGTTTTAGGGTTTTGGGTAGTGCAGTGGTGTTTAGGTAGTGCAGGGGGTCGTGCTGAGGGTAGTGTTTTAGGGTTTAGGGTAGTGCAGTGGTGTTTGGGTAGTGTAGGGGGTTCTGCTGGGGGTAGTGTTTTAGGGTTTAGGGTAGTGCCGTGGTGTTTGTGTAGTGTAGGGGGTCATACTGGGGGTAGTGTTTTAGGGTTTAGGGTAGTGCAGTAGTGTTTGGGAAGTGTAGGGGGTACAGCAGGGGTAGTATTTTAGGGTTTAGGGTAGTGCAGTGGTGTTTGGGTAGTGTAGGGGGTACTGCTGGGGGTAGTGTTTTAGGGTTTTGAGTAGTGCAGTGGTGTTTGTTTTGTGTAGGGGTCGTGCTGGGGTAGTGTTTTAGGGTTTAGGGTAGTGCAGTGGTGTTTGTGTGGGGTAAGGGGTCATGCTGGGGTAAGTGTTTTAGGGTTTAGGGTAGTGCAGTGGTGTTTGTGTAGTGTAGGGGGTTGTGCTGGGGGTAGATGTCGGGGTTAGGTTAGTGCAGTGGTGTTTGTGTAGTGTAGGGGGTCATGCTGGGGGTAGATTTAGGGTTTAGGAAAGTGCAGTAGTGTTTGGGTAGTGTAGGGGGTCGTGCTGGGGGTAGTGTTTTAGTGTTTAGGGAAGTGCAGTGGTGTTTGGGTAGTGTAGGGGGCATGCTGGGAGTAGTGTTTTAGGGTTTAGGGTAGTGCAGTGGTGTTTGTTTAGTGTAATGGGTCATTCTGGGGGTAGTGTTTTAGGGTTTAGGGTAGTGCAGTGGTGTTTGGGTAGTGTATTGGGTCGTGCTGGGGGCAGTGTTTTAGGGTTTCGTGTAGTGCAGTGGTGTTTAGGTAGTGCAGGGGGTCGTGCTGAGGGTAGTGTTTTAGGGTTTACGGTAGTGCAGTGGTGTTTGGGTAGTGTAGGGGGTACTGCTGGGGGTAGTGTTTTAGGGTTTAGGGCAGTGCCGTGGTGTTTGTGTAGTGTAGGGGTCATACTGGGGGTAGTGTTTTAGGGTTTAGGGTAGTGCAGTAGTGTTTGGGTAGTGTAGGGGGTACTGCGGGGGGTAGTGTTTTAGGGTTTAGGGTAGTGCAGTGGTGTTTGTGTAGTGTAGAGGTCATGCTGGGGGTAGTGTTTTAGAGTTTAGGGTAGTGCAGTGGTGTTTGTGTGGGGTAAGGGGTCGTGCTGGGGTAAGTGTTTTAGAGTTTAGGGCAGTGGAGTGGTTTTTGGGTAGTATAGGGGGTCGTGCTAGGGTTGGTGTTTTAGGGTTTAGGGTAGTGCAGTGGTGTTTGTGTAGTGTAGGGGTCGTGCTGGGGGTAGTGTTTTAGGGTTTAGGGTAGTGCAGTGGTGTTTGTGTAGTGTAGGGTTGTGCTGGGGGTAGATGTTGGGGTTAGGGTAGTGCAGTGGTGTTTGTGTAGTGTAGGGGGTCGTCCTGGGGGTAGAATTAGGGTTTAGGGTAGTGCAGTGGTGTTTGGGTAGTGTAGGGGTTTGTGTGGTGGGTAGATTTAGGGTAGTGGAGTGGTGTTCGGGTATTGTAGGGGGTCATGCTGGGGGTAGTGTTTTAGGGTTTAGGGTAGTGCAGTGGTGTTTGTTTAGTGTAATGGGTCCTTCTGGGGGCAGTGTTTTAGGGTTTAAGGTAGTGCAGTGGTATTTTGGTAGTGTATTGGGTCGTGCTGGGGGCAGTGTTTGAGGGTTTCGGGTAGGACAGTGGTGTTTAGGTAGTGCAGGGGGTCGTGCTGAGGGTAGTGTTTTAGGGTTTAGGGTAGTGCAGTTGTGTTTGGGTAGTGTAGGGGATACTGCTGGGGTATTGTTTTAGGGATTAGGGTAGTGCCGTGGTGTTTGTGTAGTGTAGGGGGTCATGCTGGGGATAGTGTTTTCAGGTTTAGGGTTTAAGGTAGTGCAGTCGTGTTTGGGTAGTGTAGGGGGTACTGCTGGGGGTAGTGTTTTAGGGTTAGGGTAGTGCCGTGGTGTTTGTGTAGTGTAGGCTGTCATGCTGGGGTAGTGTTTTAGGGTTTGGGTAGTGCAGTGGTGTTTGAGTAGTGTACGGGGTACTGCTGGGTGTAGTGTTTTAGGGTTTAGGGTAGTGCAATGGTGTTTGTGTAGTATTGGGGGTAGTTCCGGGGGCAGTGTTTTAGGGTTTAGGGTAGTGCAGTGGTGTTTGGGTAGTGTAGGGGTCGTGCTGGGGGTAGTGTTTTAGGGTAGTGTAGTGGTGTGTGTGTCGTGTAGGGGGTCATGCTGGGGTAAGTGTTTTAGGGTAGTGGAGTGGTGTTTAGGTAGTATAGCGGGTCGTGCTGGGGATAGAGTTTTAGGGCTTAGGGTAGTGCAGTTGTGTTTGTGTGGTGTAGGGGGTTGTGCTGGGGTAAGTGTTTTAGGGTTTAGGGTACTGCAGATTTTTTTGTGTAGTGTATAGGGTAATGCTGGGGGTAGTGTTTTAGGGTTTAGGTAGTGCAGTTGTGTTTGGGTAGTGTAGGGGGTACTGCTGTTGGTAGTGTTTTAAGGTGTAGGGTAGTGCCGTGGTGTTTGTGTAGTGAAGGGGTCATGCTGGGGTTAGTGTTTTAGGGTTTAGGGTAGTGCAGTGGTGTTTGGGTAGTGTAGGGTGTCATGCTGGGGGTAGTGATTTAGGGTTTATGGTAGTGCACTGGTGTTTGTGTTCTATAGGGGGTTGTGCTGGGGTAGGGTTTTAGGGTTTAGGGTAGTGCAGTGGTGTTTGTGTAGTGTAGGGGTTGTGATTGGGTAGTGTTTTAGGGTTTAGGGTAGTGCAGTGGTGTTTGTGATGTGTAGGGGTCGTACTGAGGGTAGATTTAGGGTTTAGAGTAGTGCAGTGGTGTTTGGGTAGTGTAGTGAGTCATGCTGGGGATGTGTTTTAGGGCTTAGGGTAGTGCAGTGGTGTTTGTGTAGTGTAGGGGGTCGTACTGGGGATAGTGGTTTAGGGTAGTGCAGTGGTGTTTGTGTAGTGTAGGGGGTTGTGCTGGGGTTAGATGTAGGGTTTAGGGTAGTGCAGTTTTGTTTGGGTAGTGTAGAGTGTCGAGCTAGGGGTAATGTTTTAGGGTAGTGCAGTGGTGTTTGTGTAATGTAGGGTGTTTTGCTGGGGCAGTGTTTTAGGGTTTAGGGTAGTGTAGTGGTGCCTGGGTAATGTAGGGGGTACTGCTGGGGGTAGTGTTTTAGGGTTTAGGGTAGTGCTGTGGTGTTTGTGTAGTGTAGGGGGTCGTACTGGGGGTTGTGTTTTAGGGTAGTGCAGTGGTGTTTGGGTAGTGTAGGTGGTACTGCTGGGGGTAGTGTTTTAGGGTTTAGGGTAGTGCAGGGGTGTTTGTGTAGTGTAGGGGTTTCAGCTGGGGTAGTGTTTTAGGGTTTAGGGTAGTGCAGTGTTTTTTGGGTAGTGTAGGGGGTAGTGCTGGGGGTAGTGTTTTAGGGTTTTGGGTAGTGCCGTGGTGTTTGTGTAGTTTAGGGGGTCATGCTGGGGATAGTGTTTTCGGGTTTAGGGTAGTGCATTGGTGTCTGGGTAATGTAGCGCGTACTGCTGGGGGTAGTGTTTTAGGGTTTAGGGTAGTGCTGTGGTGTTTGTGTAGTGTAGGGAGTCATACTGGGGGTAGTGTTTTAGGGTAGTGCAGTGATGTTTGGGTAGTGTAGGTGGTACTGCTGGTGGTAGTGTTTTAGGGTTTAGGGTAGTGCAGGGGTGTTTGTGTAGTGTAGGGGGTCAAGCTGGGGTAGTGTTTTAGGGTTTAGGGTAGTGTTGTGGTGTTTGGGTAGTGTTGGGGGTACTGTTGGGGGTAGTGTTTTCGGGTTTAGTGTAGTGCAGTGGTGTTTGTGTAATGTAGGGGGTCGTGCTGGTGGTAGATTTAGGGTCTAGGGTAGTGCAGTGGTGTTTGGGTAGTGTAGGGGCTCATGCTGGGGGTAGTGTTTTAGTGTTTAGGGTAGTGCAGTGGTGTTTGTGTAGTGTAAGGGGTTGTGCTGGGGGGTGATGTAGGGTTTAGGGTAGTGCAGTGGTGTTTTGGTAATGTAGAGGGTCAAGCTAGGGGTAATGTTTTAGGGTTTAGGGTAGTGCAGTGGTGTTTGTGTAGTGTAGGGGGTCGTGCTGGGGGTAGATTTAGGGTCTAGGGTAGTGCAGTGGTGTTTGGGTAGTGTAGGGGCTTGTGCTGGGGTAGTGGTTTAGTGTTTAGGGTAGTGCAGTGGTGTTTGGGTAGTGTAGGGGTTTGTGCAGGTGTAGATTTAGGCTTTAGGGTAGTGCAGGGGTGTTCGGGTATTGTAGGGGGTCATGCTGGGGTAGTGTTTTAGGGTTAAGGGTAGTACAGTGATGTTTGGGTAGTGTAGGGGTTTGTGCAGGGGTAGATTTAGTGTTTAGGGTAGTGCAGTGGTGTTCGGGTATTGTAGGGGTTCATGCTGTGGGTAGTGTTTTAGGGTTTAGGGTAGTGCAGTGGTGTTTGTGTAGTGTAATGGGTCATGCTGGGGGTGGTGTTTTAGGGTTTAGGGTAGTGCAGTGGTGTTTAGGTAGTGCAGGGGGTAAAATGTAAAATGTAAATTGATACTTGTATAGCGCACTACTCACCCGCAAGTGTCCAAAGGCGGTTGTACGAATACCGCTGTGGAATCCATCCTGGCTTTCCCTGTGAGGTGTCCACTCCTGGGCACCCCCAAGGTGGAGGCCAGGTATCCTTAGCGTTGTAGGGGCCGTTGTGGAGATTAAGCAAGCTATTGCCCAGAGTTGCAGAGTGGGATTCCATGATTGGAATAGGCACCGAGGCGACAATTGTCAGGTCCGTGGAATTTTGAGCCGAAGACCTGCCGAGGCGGGGAATTGAACCCTGGTCCCGGGCCAGACCTCTGCATCAGGGTCTGCTGCTCTAACCATTGAGCCACACTTCTCCACGGGGGTCATGCTGAGGGTAGTGTTTTAGGGTTTAGGGTAGTGCAGCGGTGTTTGGGTAGTGTAGAGGGTACTGCTGGGGGTAGTGTTTTAGGGTTTTGGGTAGTGCCGTGGTGTTTGTGTAGTTTAGGGAGTCATGTTGGGGATAGTGTTTTCGGGTTTAGGGTAGTGCAGTGGTGTCTGGGTAATGTAGGGGGTACTGCTGGGGGTAGTGTTTTAGGGTTTAGGGTAGTGCTGTGGTGTTTGTGTAGTGTAGGGGGTCATACTGGGGGTAGTGTTTTAGGGTAGTGCAGTGGTGTTTGGGTAGTGTAGGTGGTACTGCTGGGGGTAGTGTTTTAGGGTTTAGGGTAGTGCAGGGATGTTTGTGTAGTGTAGGGGGTCAAGCTGGGGTAGTGTTTTAGGGTTTAGGGTGGTGCAGTGGTGTTTGGGTAATGCAGGGGGTCGTGCTGGTGGTAGATTTAGGGTCTAGGGTAGTGCAGTGGTGTTTGGGTAGTGTAGGGGCTCGTGCTGGGGGTAGTGTTTTAGTGTTTAGGGTAGTGCAGTGGTGTTTGTGTAGTGTAAGGGGTTGTGCTGGGGTTGATGTAGGGTTTAGGGTAGTGCAGTGGTGTTTTGGTAGTGTAGAGAGTCAAGCTAGGGGTAATGTTTTAGGGTTTAGGGTAGTGCAGTGGTGTTTGTGTAGTGTAGGGGGTCGTGCTGGGGGTAGATTTAGGGTCTAGGGTAGTGCAGTGGTGTTTGGGTAGTGTAGGGGCTTGTGCTGGGGTGATGGTTTAGTGTTTAGGGTAGTGCAGTGGTGTTTGGGTAGTGTAGGGGTTTGTGCGGGGGTAGATTTAGGCTTTAGGGTAGTGCTGTGGTGTTCGGGTATTGTAGGGGGTCATGCTGGGGGTAGTGTTTTAGGATTTAGGGTAGTGCAGTGGTGTTTGGGTAGTGTAGGGGTAGATTTAGGGTTTAGGGTAGCGCAGTGGTGTTTGTGTAGTGTAGGGGGTCGTGCTGTGGGCATTGTTTTAGGGTTTCGGGTAGTGCAGTGGTGTTTAGGTAGTGCAGGGGTTGTGCTGATGGTAGTGTTTTAGGGTTTAGGGTAGTGCCGTGGTGTTTGTGTAGTTTAGGGGGTCTTGCTGGGGATAGTGTGTTCGGGTTTAGGGTTTAGGGTAGTGCAGTGGTGTTTGGGTAGTGTAGGGGGTACTGCTGGGGGTAGTGTTTTAGGGTTTAGGGTAGTGCCGTGGTGTTTGTGTAGTGTAGGGGGTCAAACTGGGGGTAGTGTTAGGGTTTAGGGTAGTGCAGTAGATTTTGGGTAGTGTAGGGGGTACTGCGGGGGTAGTGTTTTAGGGTTTAGGGTAGTGCAGTGGTGCTGGTGCAGTGTAGGGGGTCATGCTGGGGGTAGTGTTTTAGGGTTTAGGGTAGTGCAGTGGTGTTTGGGTAGTGTAGGGGGTACTGCTGGGGGTAGTGTTTTAGGGTTTAGAGTAGTGCAGTGGTGTTTGTTTTGTGTAGGAGTCATACTGGGGGTAGTGTTTTAGGGTTTAGGGTAGTGCAGTGGTGTTTGTGTGGGGAAAGGGGTCGTGCTGGGGTAAGTGTTTTAGAGTTTAGGGCAGTGGAGTGGTTTTTGGGTAGTTTAGGGGGTCATGCTGGGGGCAGTGTTTTAGGATTTCGGGTAGTGCAGTGGTGTTTAGGTAGTGCAGGGGGTTGTGCTGAGGGTAGTGTTTTAGGGTTTAGGGTAGTGCAGTGGTGTTTGGGTAGTGTAGGGGGTACTGCTGGGGGTAGTGTTTTAGGGTTTAGGGTAGTGCTGTGGTGTTTGTGAAGTGTAGGGGGTCATACTGGGTGTAGTGTTTTAGGGTTTAGGGTAGTGCCATGGTGTTTGTGTAGTTTAGGGGATCATGCTGGGGATAGTGTGTTCCGGTTTGGGGTTTAGGGTAGTGCAGTGGTGTTTGGGTAGTGTAGGGGGTACTGCTGGGGGTAGTGTTTTAGGGTTTAGGGTAGTGCCGTGGTGTTTGTGTAGTGTAGGGGGTCAAACTGGGGGTAGTGTTAGGGTTTAGGGTAGCGCAGTAGTGTTTGGGTAGTGTAGGGGGTACTGCGGGGGTAGTGTTTTAGGATTTAGGGTGTTGCAGTGGTGCTTGTGCTGTGTAGGGGGTCATGCTGGGGGTAGTGTTTTAGGGTTTAGGGTAGTGCAGTGGTGTTTGGGTAGTGTAGGGGGTACTGCTGGGGGTAGTGTTTTAGGGTTTAGAGTAGTGCAGTGGTGTTTGTTTTGTGTAGGGGTCGTGCTGGGGTAGTGTTTTAGGGTTTAGGGTAGTGCAGTGGTGTTTGTGTGGGGTAAGGGGTCGTGATGGGGTAAGTGTTTTAGAGTTTAGGGTAGTGGAGTGTTTTTTGGGTAGTATGGGGGTCATGCTAGGGATAGTGTTTTTGGGTTTAGGGTAGTGCGTTGGTGTTTGGGTAATGTAGGGGGTACTGCTGGGGGTAGTGTTTTAGGGTTTAGGGTAGTGCTGTGGTGTTTGTGTAGTGTAGGGGGTCATACTGGGGGTAGTGTTTTAGGGTTTAGGGTAGTGCAGTGGTGTTTGTGTGGGGTAAGGGGTCGTGCTGGGGTAAGTGTTTTAGAGTTTAGGGCAGTCGAGTGGTTTTTGGGTAGTTTAGGGGGTCATGCTGGGGGCAGTGTTTTAGGATTTCGGGCAGAGCAGTGGTGTTTAGGTAGTGCAGGGGGTTGTGCTGAGGGTAGTGTTTTAGGGTTTAGGGTAGTGCAGTGGTGTTTGGGTAGTGTAGGGGGTACTGCTGGGGATAGTGTTTTAGGGTTTGGGGTAGTGCAGGGGTGTTTGGGTAGTGTTGGGGGTACTGTTGGGGGTAGTGTTTTAGGGTTTAGAGTAGTGCAGTGGTGTTTGGGTAGTGTAGGGGCTCGTGCTGGTTATAGTGTTTTAGTGTTTAGGGTAGTGCAGTGGTGTTTGTGTAGTGTAAGGTGTTGTGCTGGGGGTTGATGTAGGGTTTAGGGTAGTGCAGTGGTGTTTTGGTAGTGTAGAGGGTCAAGCTTGGGGTAATGTTTTAGGGTTTAGGGTAGTGCAGTGGTGTTTGGGTAGTGTAGGGGTTTGTGCGGGGGGTAGATTTAGGCTTTAGGGTAGTGCAGTGGTGTTCGGGTATTGTAGGGGGTCATGCTGGGGGTAGTGTTTTAGGGTTTAGGGTAGTGCAGTGGTGTTTGAGTAGTGTAGGGGGTACTGCTGGGGGTAGTGTTTTAGGGTTTAGGGTAGTGCAATGGTGTTTGTGTTGTATTGGGGGTAGTACTGGGGGCAGTGTTTTAGGGTCCAGGGTAGTGCAGTGATGTTTGTGTAGTGTAATGGGTCATGCTGGGGGTAGTGTTTTAGGGTTGAGGGTAGTGCAGTGGTGTTTGGGTAGTGTAGGGGTAGATTTAGGGTTTAGGGTATCGCAGTGGTGTTTGTGTAGTGTAGGGGGTTGTGCTGAGGGTAGTGTTTTAGGGTTTAGGGTAGTGCAGTGGTGTTTGGGTAGTGTAGGGGGTACTGCTGGGGGTAGTGTTTTAGGGTTTAGGGTAGTGCCGTGGTGTTTGTGTAGTGTAGGGGGTCATACTGGGGGCAGTGTTTTAGGGTTTAGGGTAGTGCCGTGGTGTTTGTGTAGTGTAGGGGTCATACTGGGGGTAGTGTTTTAGGGTTTAGGGTAGTGCAGTAGTGGGTGGGTAGTGTAGGGGGTACTGCGGGGGTTAGTGTTTTAGGGTTTAGGGTAGTGCAGTGGTGTTTGTAGTGTAGAGGTCATGCTGGGGGTAGTCTTTTAGAGTTTAGGGTAGTGCAGTGGTGTTTGTGTAGGGTAAGGGGTCGTGCTGGGGTAAGTGTTTCAGAGTTTAGGGTAGTGGAGTGGTTTTTGGGTAGTATAGGGGTCGTGCTAGGGGTGGTGTTTTAGGGTTCAGGGTAGTGCAGTGGTGTTTGTGTAGTGTAGGGGTCGTGCTGGGGGTAGTGTTTTAGGGTTTAGGGCAGTGCAGTGGTATTTGTGTAGTGTAGGGTTGTGCTGGGGGTAGATGTTGGGGTTAGGGTAGTGCAGTGGTGTTTGTGTAGTGTAGGGGGTCGTCCTGGGGGTAGATTTAGGGTTTAGGGTAGTGCAGTGGTGTTTGGGTAGTGTAGGGGTTTGTGCGGTGGGTAGATTTAGGGTAGTGCAGTGGTGTTCGGGTATTGTAGGGGGTCATGCTGGGGGTAGTGTTTTAGGGTTTAGGGTAGTGAAGTGGTGTTTGTTTAGTGTAATGGGTCCTTCTGGGGGCAGTGTTTTAGGGTTTAGGGTAGTGCAGTGGTGTTTGGGTAGTGTATTGGGTCGTGCTGGGGGCAGTGTTTTAGGGTTTCGGGTAGGGCAGTGGTGTTTAGGTAGTGCAGGGGGTCGTGCTGAGGGTAGTGTTTTAGGGTTTAGGGTCGTGCAGTTGTGTTTGGGTAGTGTAGGGGATACTGCTGGGGGTATTGTTTTAGGGTTTAGGGTAGTGCAGTGGTGTTTGTGTAGTGTAGGGAGTAATGCTGGGGATAGTGTTTTCAGGTTTAGGGTTTAAGGTAGTGCAGTCATGTTTGGGTAGTGTAGGGGGTACTGCTGGGGGTAGTGTTTTAGGGTTTAGGGTAGTGCCGTGGTGTTTGTGTAGTGTAGGCGGTCATGCTGGGGTAGTGTTTTAGGGTTTAGAGTAGTGCAGTGGTGTTTGAGTAGTGTAGGGGGTACTGCTGGGGTAGTGTTTTAGGGTTTAGGGTAGTGCAATGGTGTTTGTGTAGTATTGGGGGTAGTACTGGGGGCAGTGTTTTAGGGTCTAGGGTAGTGCAGTGATGTTTGTGTAGTGTAATGGGTCATGCTGGGGGGTAGTGTTTTAGGTTTGAGGGTAGTGCAGTGGTGTTTGGGTAGTGTAGGGGTAGATTTAGGGTTTAGGGTATCGCAGTGGTGTTTGTGTAGTGTAGGGGGTCATGCTGTGGGCAGTGTTTTAGGGTTTTGGGTAGTGCAGTGGTGTTTAGGTAGTGCAGGGGGTCGTGCTGAGGGTAGTGTTTTAGGGTTTAGGGTATTGCCGTGGTGTTTGTGTAGTGTAGGGGGTCATACTGGGGGTAGTGGTTTAGGGTTTAGGGTAGTGCAGTAGTGTTTGGGAAGTGTAGGGGGTACAGCAGGGGTAGTATTTTAGGGTTTAGGGTAGTGCAGTGGTGTTTGGGTAGTGTAGGGGGTACTGCTGGGGGTAGTGATTTAGGGTTTTGAGTAGTGCAGTGGTGTTTGTTTTGTGTAGGGGTCGTGCTGGGGTAGTGTTTTAGGGTTTAGGGTAGTGCAGTGGTGTTTGTGTGGGGTAAGGGGTCATGCTGGGGTAAGTGTTTTAGGGTTTAGGGTAGTGCAGTGGTGTTTGTGTAGTGTAGGGGGTTGTGCTGGGGGTAGATGTTGGGGTTAGGTTAGTGCAGTGGTGTTTGTGTAGTGTAGGGGGTCGTGCTGGGGGTAGATTTAGGGTTTAGGAAAGTGCAGTGGTGTTTGGGTAGTGTGGGGGGCGTGCTGGGGGTAGTGTTTTAGTGTTTAGGGAAGTGCAGTGGTGTTTGGGTAGTGTAGGGGGCATGCTGGGAGTAGTGTTTTAGGGTTTAGGGTAGTGCAGTGGTGTTTGTTTAGTGTAATGGGTCATTCTGGGGGTAGTGTTTTAGGGTTTAGGGTAGTGCAGTGGTGTTTGGGTAGTGTATTGGGTCGTGCTGGGGGCAGTGTTTTAGGGTTTCGTGTAGTGCAGTGGTGTTTAGGTAGTGCAGGGGGTCGTGCTGAGGGTAGTGTTTTAGGGTTTAGGGTAGTGCAGTGGTGTTTGGGTAGTGTAGGGGGTACTGCTGGGGGTAGTGTTTTAGGGTTTAGGGCAGTGCCGTGGTGTTTGTGTAGTGTAGGGGTCATACTGGGGGTAGTGTTTTAGGGTTTAGGGTAGTGCAGTAGTGTTTGGGTAGTGTAGGGGGTACTGCGGGGGGTAGTGTTTTAGGGTTTAGGGTAGTGCAGTGGTGTTTGTGTAGTGTAGAGGTCATGCTGGGGGTAGTGTTTTAGAGTTTAGGGTAGTGCAGTGGTGTTTGTGTGGGGTAAGGGGTCGTGCTGGGGTAAGTGTTTTAGAGTTTATGGTAGTGGAGTGGTTTTTGGGTAGTATAGGGGGTCGTGCTAGGGGTGGTGTTTTAGGGTTTAGGGTAGTGCAGTGGTGTTTGTGTAGTGTAGGAGTCGTGCTGGGGGTAGTGTTTTAGGGTTTAGGGTAGTGCAGTGGTGTTTGTGTAGTGTAGGGTTGTGCTGGGGGTAGATGTTGGGGTTAGGGTAGTGCAGTGGTGTTTGTGTAGTGTAGGGGGTCGTCCTGGGGGTAGAATTAGGGTTTAGGGTAGTGCAGTGGTGTTTGGGTAGTGTAGGGGTTTGTGTGGTGGGTAGATTTAGGGTAGTGGAGTGGTGTTCGGGTATTGTAGGGGGTCATGCTGGGGGTAGTGTTTTAGGGTTTAGGGTAGTGCAGTGGTGTTTGTTTAGTGTAATGGGTCCTTCTGGGGGCAGTGTTTTAGGGTTTAAGGTAGTGCAGTGGTATTTTGGTAGTGTATTGGGTCGTGCTGGGGGCAGTGTTTGAGGGTTTCGGGTAGGACAGTGGTGTTTAGGTAGTGCAGGGGGTCATGCTGAGGGTAGTGTTTTAGGGTTTAGGGTAGTGCAGTTGTGTTTGGGTAGTGTAGGGGATACTGCTGGGGTATTGTTTTAGGGATTAGGGTAGTGTCGTGGTGTTTGTGTAGTGTAGGGGGTCATGCTGGGGATAGTGTTTTCAGATTTAGGGTTTAAGGTAGTGCAGTCGTGTTTGGGTAGTGTAGGGGGTACTGCTGGGGGTAGTGTTTTAGGGTTAGGGTAGTGCCGTGGTGTTTGTGTAGTGTAGGCTGTCATGCTGGGGTAGTGTTTTAGGGTTTAGGGTAGTGCAGTGGTGTTTGAGTAGTGTAGGGGGTACTGCTGGGGTAGTGTTTTAGGGTTTAGGGTAGTGCAATGGTGTTTGTGTAGTATTGGGGGTAGTACTGGGGGCAGTGTTTTAGGGTCTAGGGTAGTGCAGTGATGTTTGTGTAGTGTAATGGGTCATGCTGGGGGGTAGTGTTTTAGGTTTGAGGGTAGTGCAGTGGTGTTTGGGTAGTGTAGGGGTAGATTTAGGGTTTAGGGTATCGCAGTGGTGTTTGTGTAGTGTAGGGGGTCATGCTGTGGGCAGTGTTTTAGGGTTTTGGGTAGTGCAGTGGTGTTTAGGTAGTGCAGGGGGTCGTGCTGAGGGTAGTGTTTTAGGGTTTAGGGTATTGCCGTGGTGTTTGTGTAGTGTAGTGGGTCATACTGGGGGTAGTGGTTTAGGGTTTAGGGTAGTGCAGTAGTGTTTGGGAAGTGTAGGGGGTACAGCAGGGGTAGTATTTTAGGGTTTAGGGTAGTGCAGTGGTGTTTGGGTAGTGTAGGGGGTACTGCTGGGGGTAGTGTTTTAGGGTTTTGAGTAGTGCAGTGGTGTTTGTTTTGTGTAGGGGTCGTGCTGGGGTAGTGTTTTAGGGTTTAGGGTAGTGCAGTGGTGTTTGTGTGGGGTAAGGGGTCATGCTGGGGTAAGTGTTTTAGGGTTTAGGGTAGTGCAGTGGTGTTTGTGTAGTGTAGGGGGTTGTGCTGGGGGTAGATGTTGGGGTTAGGTTAGTGCAGTGGTGTTTGTGTAGTGTAGGGGGTCGTGCTGGGGGTAGATTTAGGGTTTAGGAAAGTGCAGTGGTGTTTGGGTAGTGTGGGGGGCGTGCTGGGGGTAGTGTTTTAGTGTTTAGGGAAGTGCAGTGGTGTTTGGGTAGTGTAGGGGGCATGCTGGGAGTAGTGTTTTAGGGTTTAGGGTAGTGCAGTGGTGTTTGTTTAGTGTAATGGGTCATTCTGGGGGTAGTGTTTTAGGGTTTAGGGTAGTGCAGTGGTGTTTAGGTAGTGCAGGGGGTCGTGCTGAGGGTAGTGTTTTAGGGTTTAGGGTAGTGCAGTGGTGTTTGGGTAGTGTAGGGGGTACTGCTGGGGGTAGTGTTTTAGGGTTTAGGGCAGTGCTGTGGTGTTTGTGTAGTGTAGGGGTCATACTGGGGGTAGTGTTTTAGGGTTTAGGGTAGTGCAGTAGTGTTTGGGTAGTGTAGGGGGTACTGCGGGGGGTAGTGTTTTAGGGTTTAGGGTAGTGCAGTGGTGTTTGTGTAGTGTAGAGGTCATGCTGGGGGTAGTGTTTTAGAGTTTAGGGTAGTGCAGTGGTGTTTGTGTGGGGTAAGGGGTCGTGCTGGGGTAAGTGTTTTAGAGTTTAGGGTAGTGGAGTGGTTTTTGGGTAGTATAGGGGGTCGTGCTAGGGGTGGTGTTTTAGGGTTTAGGGTAGTGCAGTGGTGTTTGTGTAGTGTAGGAGTCGTGCTGGGGGTAGTGTTTTAGGGTTTAGGGTAGTGCAGTGGTGTTTGTGTAGTGTAGGGTTGTGCTGTGGGTAGATGTTGGGGTTAGGGTAGTGCAGTGGTGTTTGTGTAGTGTAGGGGGTCGTCCTGGGGGTAGAATTAGGGTTTAGGGTAGTGCAGTGGTGTTTGGGTAGTGTAGGGGTTTGTGTGGTGGGTAGATTTAGGGTAGTGGAGTGGTGTTCGGGTATTGTAGGGGGTCATGCTGGGGGTAGTGTTTTAGGGTTTAGGGTAGTGCAGTGGTGTTTGTTTAGTGTAATGGGTCCTTCTGGGGGCAGTGTTTTAGGGTTTAAGGTAGTGCAGTGGTATTTTGGTAGTGTATTGGGTCGTGCTGGGGGCAGTGTTTGAGGGTTTCGGGTAGGACAGTGGTGTTTAGGTAGTGCAGGGGGTCGTGCTGAGGGTAGTGTTTTAGGGTTTAGGGTAGTGCAGTTGTGTTTGGGTAGTGTAGGGGATACTGCTGGGGTATTGTTTTAGGGATTAGGGTAGTGTCGTGGTGTTTGTGTAGTGTAGGGGGTCATGCTGGGGATAGTGTTTTCAGGTTTAGGGTTTAAGGTAGTGCAGTCGTGTTTGGGTAGTGTAGGGGGTACTGCTGGGGGTAGTGTTTTAGGGTTAGGGTAGTGCCGTGGTGTTTGTGTAGTGTAGGCTGTCATGCTGGGGTAGTGTTTTAGGGTTTGGGTAGTGCAGTGGTGTTTGAGTAGTGTACGGGGTACTGCTGGGTGTAGTGTTTTAGGGTTTAGGGTAGTGCAATGGTGTTTGTGTAGTATTGGGGGTAGTTCCGGGGGCAGTGTTTTAGGGTTTAGGGTAGTGCAGTGGTGTTTGGGTAGTGTAGGGGTCGTGCTGGGGGTAGTGTTTTAGGGTAGTGTAGTGGTGTTTGTGTCGTGTAGGGGGTCGTGCTGGGGTAAGTGTTTTAGGGTAGTGGAGTGGTGTTTAGGTAGTATAGCGGGTCGTGCTGGGGATAGAGTTTTAGGGCTTAGGGTAGTGCAGTTGTGTTTGTGTGGTGTAGGGGGTTGTGCTGGGGTAAGTGTTTTAGGGTTTAGGGTACTGCAGTTTTTTTTTGTGTAGTGTAGAGGGTCATGCTGGGGGTAGTGTTTTAGGGTTTAGGGTAGTGCAGTTGTGTTTGGGTAGTGTAGGGGGTACTGCTGTTGGTAGTGTTTTAGGGTGTAGGGTAGTGCCGTGGTGTTTGTGTAGTGAAGGGGTCATGCTGGGGTTAGTGTTTTAGGGTTTAGGGTAGTGCAGTGGTGTTTGGGTAGTGTAGGGTGTCATGCTGGGGGTAGTGATTTAGGGTTTAGGGTAGTGCACTGGTGTTTGTGTTCTATAGGGGGTTGTCCTGGGGTAGGGTTTTAGGGTTTAGGGTAGTGCAGTGGTGTTTGTGTAGTGTAGGGGTTGTGATTGGGTAGTGTTTTAGGGTTTAGGGTAGTGCAGTGGTGTTTGTGATGTGTAGGGGTCGTACTGAGGGCAGATTTAGGGTTTAGAGTAGTGCAGTGGTGTTTGGGTAGTGTAGTGAGTCATGCTGGGGATGTGTTTTAGGGCTTAGTGTAGTGCAGTGGTGTTTGTGTAGTGTAGGGGGTCGTACTGGGGATAGTGGTTTAGGGTAGTGCAGTGGTGTTTGTGTAGTGTAGGGGGTTGTGCTGGGGTTAGATGTAGGGTTTAGGGTAGTGCAGTTTTGTTTGGGTAGTGTAGAGGGTCGAGCTTGGGGTAATGTTTTAGGGTAGTGCAGTGGTGTTTGTGTAATGTAGGGTGTTGTGCTGGGGTAGATTTAGGGTCTAGGGTAGTGCAGTGGTGTTTGGGTAGTGTAGGGCGTCGTGCTGGGGGTAGTGTTTTAGTGTTTAGGGTAGTGCAGTGATGTTTGGGTAGTGTAGGGGTTTGTGCAGGGGTAGATTTAGTGTTTAGGGTAGTGCAGTGGTGTTGGGTGTTGTAGGGGGTCATGCTGTGGGTAGTGTTTTAGGGTTTAGGGTAGTGCAGTGGTGTTTGTGTAGTGTAATGGGTCATGCTGGGGGTAGTGTTTTAGGGTTTAGGGTAGTGCAGTGGTGTTTGGGTAGTGTAGGGGGTCGTGCTGGGGGTAGATTTAGGGTTTAGTGTAGCGCAGTGGTGTTTATGTAGTGTAGGGGGTCGTGCTGGGGGCAGTGTTTTAGGATTTCGGGTAGTGCATTGGTGTTTAGGTAGTACAGGGGGTAAAATGTAAATTGATACTTGTATAGCGCACTACTCACCCGCAAGGGTCTCAAGGCGGTTGTACGAATTCCGCTGTGGAACCCATCCTGGCTTTCCCTGTGAGGTGTCCACTCCTGGGCACCCCCAAGGTGGAGGCCAGACATCCTTAGCGTTGTGGGGGCCGTTGTGGAGATTAAGCAAGCTATTGCCCAGAGTTGCAGAGTGGGACTCCATGATTGGAATAGGCACCGAGGCGAGAATTGTCAGGTCCGTGGAATTTTGAGCCCAAGACCTGCCGAGGCGGGGAATTGAACCCTGGTCCCGGGCCAGACCTCTGCATCAGGGTCTGCCGCTCTAACCATTGAGCCACATTTCTCCACGGGGGTCATGCTGAGGGTAGTGTTTTAGGGTTTAGGGTAGTGCAGTGGTGATTGGGTATTGTAGGGGGTACTGCTGGGGGTAGTGTTTTAGGGTTTTGGGTAGTGCCGTGGTGTTTGTGTAGTTTAGGGGGTCATGCTGGGGATAGTGTTTTCGGGTTTAGGGTAGTGCAGTGGTGTCTGGGTAATGTAGGGGGTACTGCTGGGGGTAGTGTTTTAG
Organism: Triturus cristatus; assembly: GCF_964204655.1. Lineage (NCBI taxonomy): Eukaryota > Metazoa > Chordata > Amphibia > Caudata > Salamandridae > Triturus > Triturus cristatus. Next base: position 1,153,353,683 of record NC_140579.1, read on the forward strand.
GGTTTAGGGTAGTGCTGTGGTGTTTGTGTAGTGTAGGGGGTCGTACTGGGGGTTGTGTTTTAGGGTAGTGCAGTGGTGTTTGGGTAGTGTAGGTGGTACTGCTGGGGGTAGTGTTTTAGGGTTTAGGGTAGTGCAGGGGTGTTTGTGTAGTGTAGGGGGTCAAGCTGGGGTAGTGTTTTAGGGTTTAGGGTAGTGCAGTGGTTTTTGGGTAGTGTAGGGGGTACTGCTGGGGGTAGTGTTTTAGGGTTTTGGGTAGTGCCGTGGTGTTTGTGTAGTTTAGGGGGTCATGCTGGGGATAGTGTTTTCGGGTTTAGGGTAGTGCAGTGGTGTCTGGGTAATGTAGGGGGTACTGCTGGGAGTAGTGTTTTAGGGTTTAGGGTAGTGCTGTGGTGTTTGTGTAGTGTAGGGGGTCAATCTGGGGTAGTGTTTTAGGGTTAAGGGTAGTGCAGTGGTGTTTGGGTAGTGTTGGGGGTACTGTTGGGGGTAGTGTTTTAGGGTTTAGAGTAGTGCAGTGGTGTTTGTGTAATGTAGGGGGTCGTGCTGGTGGTAGATTTAGGGTCTAGGGTAGTGCAGTGGTGTTTGGGTAGTGTAGGGGCTCATGCTGGGGGTAGTGTTTTAGTGTTTAGGGTAGTGCAGTGGTGTTTGTGTAGTGTAAGGGGTTGTGCTGGGGGTTGATGTAGGGTTTAGGGTAGTGCAGTGGTGTTTTGGTAGTGTAGAGGGTCAAGCTAGGGGTAATGTTTTAGGGTTTAGGGTAGTGCAGTGGTGTTTGTGTAGTGTAGGGGGTCGTGCTGGGGGTAGATTTAGGGTCTAGGGTAGTGCAGTGGTGTTTGGGTAGTGGAGGGGCTTGTGCTGGGGTAGTGGTTTAGTGTTTAGGGTAGTGCAGTGGTGTTTGGGTAGTGTAGGGGTTTGTGCGGGGGTATATTTAGGCTTTAGGGTAGTGCAGGCGTGTTCGGGTATTGTAGGGGGTCATGCTGGGGGTAGTGTTTTAGGGTTTAGGGTAGTACAGTGATGTTTGGGTAGTGTAGGGGTTTGTGCAGGGGTAGATTTAGTGTTTAGGGTAGTGCAGTGGTGTTCGGGTGTTGTAGGGGGTCATGCTGTGGGTAGTGTTTTAGGGTTTAAGGTAGTGCAGTGGTGTTTGTGTAGTGTAATGGGTCATGCTGGGGGTGGTGTTTTAGGGTTTAGGGTAGTGCAGTGGTGTGTGTGTAGTGTAGGGTTGTGCTGGGGGTAGATGTTGGGGTTAGGGTAGTGCAGTTGTGTTTGTGTAGTGTAGGGGGTCGTCCTGGGGTTAGATTTAGGGTTTAGGGTAGTGCAGTGGTGTTTGGGTAGTGTAGGGGTTTGTGCGGTGGGTAGATTTAGGGTAGTGCAGTGGTGTTCGGGTATTGTAGGGGGTCATGCTGGGGGTAGTGTTTTAGGGTTTAGGGTAGTGCAGTGGTGTTTGTTTAGTGTAATGGGTCCTTCTGGGGGCAGTGTTTTAGGGTTTAGGGTAGTGCAGTGGTGTTTGGGTAGAGTATTGGGTCGTGCTGGGGGCAGTGTTTTAGGGTTTCGGGTAGGGCAGTGGTGTTTAGGTAGTGCATGGGGTCGTGCTGAGGGTAGTGTTTTAGGGTTTAGGGTAGTGCAGTTGTGTTTGGGTAGTGTAGGGGATACTGCTGGGGGAATTGTTTTAGGGTTTAGGTTAGTGCCGTTGTGTTTGTGTAGTGTAGGGGGTCATGCTGGGGATAGTGTTTTCAGGTTTAGGGTTTAAGGTAGTGCAGTCGTGTTTGGGTAGTGTAGGGGGTACTGCTGGGGGTAGTGTTTTAGGGTTTAGGGTAGTGCCGTGGTGTTTGTGTAGTGTAGGCGGTCATGCTGGGGTAGTGTTTTAGGGTTTAGGGTAGTGCAGTCGTGTTTGAGTAGTGTAGGGGGTACTGCTGGGGGTAGTGTTTTAGGGTTTAGGGTAGTGCCGTGGTGTTTGTATAGTGTAGGCGGTCATGCTGGGGTAGTGTTTTAGGGTTTAGGGTAGTGCAGTGGTGTTTGAGTAGTGTAGGGGGTACTGCTGGGGGTAGTGTTTTAGGGTTTAGGGTAGTGCAATGGTGTTTGTGTAGTATTGGGGGTAGTACTGGGGGCAGTGTTTTAGGGTCTAGGGTAGTGCAGTGATGTTTGTGTAGTGTAATGGGTCATGCTGGGGGTAGTGTTTTAGGGTTGAGGGTAGTGCAGTGGTGTTTGGGTAGTGTAGGGGTAGATTTAGGGTTTAGGGTATCGCAGTGGTGTTTGTGTAGTGTAGGGGGTCATGCTGTGGCAGTGATTTAGGGTTTTGGGTAGTGCAGTGGTGTTTAGGTAGTGCAGGGGGTCGTGCTGAGGGTAGTGTTTTAGGGTTTAGGGTAGTGCAGTGGTGTTTGGGTAGTGTAGGGGGTACTGCTGGGGGTAGTGTTTATGGTTTAGGGTAGTGCTGTCGTGTTTATGTAGTTTAGGGGGTCATGCTGGGGATAGTGTGTTCGGGTTTAGGGTAGTGCAGTGGTGTTTGGGTAGTGTAGGGGGTACTGCTGGGGGTAGTGTTTTAGGGTTTGGGGTAGTGCTGTGGTGTTTGTGTAGTGTAGGGGGTCGTACTGGGGGTTGTGTTTTAGGGTAGTGCAGTGATGTTTGGGTAGTGTAGGTGGTACTGCTGGGGGTAGTGTTTTAGGGTTTAGGGTAGTGCCGTGGTGTTTGTGTAGTGTAGGGGGTCATACTGGGGGTAGTGTTTTAGGGTTTAGGGTAGTGCAGTAGTGTTTGGGAAGTGTAGGGGGTACAGCGGGGGTAGTATTTTAGGGTTTAGGGTAGTGCAGTGGTGTTTGGGTAGTGTAGGGGGTACTGCTGGGGGTAGTGTTTTAGGGTTTTGAGTAGTGCAGTGGTGTTTGTTTTGTGTAGGGGTCGTGCTGGGGTAGTGTTTTAGGGTTTAGGGTAGTGCAGTGGTGTTTGTGTGGGGTAAGGGGTCATGCTGGGGTAGGTGTTTTAGGGTTTAGGGTAGTGCAGTGGTGTTTGTGTAGTGTTGGGGGTTGTGCTGGGGGTAGATGTTGGGGTTAGGTTAGTGCAGTGGTGTTTGTGTAGTGTAGGGGGTCGTGCTGGGGGTAGATATAGGGTTTAGGGTAGTGCAGTGGTGTTTGGGTAGTGTAGGGGGTCGTGCTGGGGGTAGTGTTTTAGTGTTTAGGGAAGTGCAGTGGTGTTTGGGTAGTGTAGGGGGCATGCTGGGAGTAGTGTTTTAGGGTTTAGGGTAGTGCAGTGGTGTTTGTTTAGTGTAATGGGTCATTCTGGGGGTAGTGTTTTAGGGTTTAGGGTAGTGCAGTGGTGTTTGGGTAGTGTATTCGGTCGTGCTGGGGGCAGTGTTTTAGGGTTTCGTGTAGTGCAGTGGTGTTTAGGTAGTGCAGGGGGTTGTGCTGAGGGTAGTGCTTTAGGGTTTAGGGTAGTGCAGTGGTGTTTGGGTAGTGTAGGGGGTACTGCTGGGGGTAGTGTTTTAGGGTTTAGGGCAGTGCCGTGGTGTTTGTGTAGTGTAGGGGTCATACTGGGGGTAGTGTTTTAGGGTTTAAGGTAGTGCAGTAGTGTTTGGGTAGTGTAGGGGGTACTGCGGGGGGTAGTGTTTTAGGGTTTATGGTAGTGCAGTGGTGTTTGTGTAGTGTAGAGGTCATGCTGGGGGTAGTGTTTTAGAGTTTAGGGTAGTGCAGTGGTGTTTGTGTGGGGTAAGGGGTCGTGCTGGGGTAAGTGTTTTAGAGTTTAGGGTAGTGGAGTGGTTTTTGGGTAGTATAGGGGTCGTTCTAGGGGTGGTGTTTTAGGGTTTAGGGTAGTGCAGTGGTGTTTGTGTAGTGTAGGGGTCGTGCTGGGGGTAGTGTTTTAGGGTTTAGGGTAGTGCAGTGGTGTTTGTGTAGTGTAGGGTTGTGCTGGGGGTAGATGTTGGGGTTAGGGTAGTGCAGTGGTGTTTGTGTAGTGTAGGGTGTCGTCCTGGGGGTAGATTTAGGGTTTAGGGTAGTGCAGTGGTGTTTGTGTAGTGTAGGGGTTTGTGTGGTGGGTAGATTTAGGGTAGTGGAGTGGTGTTCGGGTATTGTAGGGGGTCATGCTGGGGGTAGTGTTTTAGGGTTTAGGGTAGTGCAGTGGTGTTTGTTTAGTGTAATGGGTCCTTCTGGGGGCAGTGTTTTAGGGTTTAAGGTAGTGCAGTGGTATTTTGGTAGTGTATTGGGTCGTGCTGGGGGCAGTGTTTTAGGGTTTCGGGTAGGGCAGTGGTGTTTAGGTAGTGCAGGGGGTCGTGCTGAGGGTAGTGTTTTAGGGTTTAGGGTAATGCAGTTGTGTTTGGGTAGTGTAGGGGATACTGCTGGGGTATTGTTTTAGGGTTTAGGGTAGTGCCGTGGTGTTTGTGTAGTGTAGGGGGTCATGCTGGGGATAGTGTTTTCAGGTTTAGGGTTTAAGGTAGTGCAGTCGTGTTTGGGTAGTGTAGGGGGTACTGTTGGAGGTAGTGTTTTAGGGTTTAGGGTAGTGCCGTGGTGTTTGTGTAGTGTAGGCTGTCATGCTGGGGTAGTGTTTTAGGGTTTGGATAGTGCAGTGGTGTTTGAGTAGTGTGCGGGGTACTGCTGGGTGTAGTGTTTTAGGGTTTAGGGTAGTTCAATGGTGTTTGTGTAGTATTGGGGGTAGTTCTGGGGGCAGTGTTTTAGGGATTAGGGTAGTGCAGTGGTGTTTGGGTAGTGTAGGAGTCGTGCTGGGCGTAGTGTTTTAGGGTAGTGTAGTGGTGTTTGTGTCGTGTAGGGGGTCGTGCTGGGGTAAGTGTTTTAGGGTAGTGGAGTGGTGTTTAGGTAGTATAGCGGGTCGTGCTGGGGGTAGAGTTTTAGGGTTTAGGGTAGTGCAATGGTGTTTGTGTAGTATTGGGAGTAGTTCTGGGGGCAGTGTTTTAGGGATTAGGGTAGTGCAGTGGTGTTTGGGTAGTGTAGGGGTCGTGCTGGGCGTAGTGTTTTAGGGTAGTGTAGTGGTGTTTGTGTGGTGTAGGGGGTTGTGCTGGGGTAAGTGTGTTAGGGTTTAGGGTACTGCAGTTTTTTTTGTGTAGTGTAGAGGGTCATGCTGGGGGTAGTGTTTTAGGGTTTAGGGTAGTGCAGTTGTGTTTGGGTAGTGTAGGGGGTACTGCTGTTGGTAGTGTTTTAGGGTGTAGGGTAGTGCCGTGGTGTTTGTGTAGTGAAGGGGTCATGCTGGGGTTAGTGCTTTAGGGTTTAGGGTAGTGCAGTGGTGTTTGGGTAGTGTAGGGTGTCATGCTGGGGGTAGTGATTTAGGGTTTAGGGAAGTGCACTGGTGTTTGTGTTCTATAGGGGGTCGTGCTGGGGTAGGGTTTTAGGGTTTAGGGTAGTGCAGTGGTGTTTGTGTAGTGTAGGGGTTGTGATGGGGTAGTGTTTTAGGGTTTAGGGTAGTGCAGTGGTGTTTGTGATGTGTAGGGGTCGTACTGAGGGTAGATGTCGGGTTTTGAGTAGTGCAGTCGTGTTTGGGTAGTGTAGTGAGTCATGCTGGGGATGTGTTTTAGGGCTTAGGGTAGTGCAGTGGTGTTTGTGTAGTGTAGGGGGTTGTGCTGGGTTCAGATGTAGGGTTTAGGGTAGTGCAGTTTTGTTTGGGTAGTGTAGAGGGTCGAGCTAGGGGTAATGTTTTAGGGTAGTGCAGTGGTGTTTGTGTAATGTAGGGTGTTGTGCTGGGGTAGATTTAGGGCCTAGGGTAGTGCAGTGGTGTTTGGGTAGTGTAGGGCGTCGTGCTGGGGGTAGTGTTTTAGTGTTTAGGGTAGTGCAGTGATGTTTGGGTAGTGTAGGGGTTTGTGCAGGGGTAGATTTAGTGTTTAGAGTAGTGCAGTGGTGTTGGGTGTTGTAGGGGGTCATGCTTTGGGTAGTGTTTTAGGGTTTAGGGTAGTGCAGTGGTGTTTGTGTAGTGTAATGGGTCATGCTGGGGGTGGCGTTTTAGGGTTTAGGGTAGTGCAGTGGTGTTTGGGTAGTGTAGGGGGTCGTGCTGGGGGTAGATTTAGGGTTTAGTGTAGCGCAGTGGTGTTTATGTAGTGTAGGGGGTCGTGCTGGGGGCAGTGTTTTAGGATTTCGGGTAGTGCATTGGTGTTTAGGTAGTGCAGGGGGTAAAATGTAAATTGATACTTGTATAGCGCACTACTCACCCGCAAGGGTCTCAAGGCGGTTGTACGAATTCCGCTGTGGAACCCATCCTGGCTTTCCCTGTGAGGTGTCACTCCTGGGCACCCCCAAGGTGGAGGCCAGACATCCTTAGCGTTGTGGGGGCCGTTGTGGAGATTAAGCAAGCTATTGCCCAGAGTTGCAGAGTGGGACTCCATGATTGGAATAGGCACCGAGGCGAGAATTGTCAGGTCCGTGGAATTTTGAGCCCAAGACCTGCCGAGGCGGGGAATTGAACCCTGGTCCCGGGCCAGACCTCTGCATCAGGGTCTGCCGCTCTAACCATTGAGCCACACTTCTCCACGGGGGTCATGCTGAGGGTAGTGTTTTAGGGTTTAGGGTACTGCAGTGGTGTTTGGGTAGTGTAGGGGGTACTGCTGGGGGTGGTGTTTTAGGGTTTTGGGTAGTGCCGTGGTGTTTGTGTAGTTTAGGGGGTCATGCTGGGGATAGTGTTTTCGGGTTTAGGGTAGTGCAGTGGTGTCTGGGTAATGTAGGGGGTACTGCTGGGGGTAGTGTTTTAGGGTTTAGGGTAGTGCTGTGGTGTTTGTGTAGGGTAGGGGGTCGTACTGGGGGTTGTGTTTTAGGGTAGTGCAGTGGTGTTTGGGTAGTGTAGGTGGTACTGCTGGGGGTAGTGTTTTAGGGTTTAGGGTAGTACAGGGGTGTTTGTGTAGTGTAGGTGGTCAAGCTGGGGTAGTGTTTTAGGGTTTAGGGTAGTGCAGTGGTTTTTGGGTAGTGTAGGGGGTACTGCTGGGGGTAGTGTTTTAGGGTTTTGGGTAGTGCCGTGGTGTTTGTGTAGTTTAGGGGGTCATGCTGGGGATAGTGTTTTCGGGTTTAGGGTAGTGCAGTGGTGTCTGGTTAATGTAGGGGGTACTGCTGGGGGTAGTGTTTTAGGGTTTAGGGTAGTGCTGTGGTGTTTGTGTAGTGTAGGGAGTCATACTGGGGGTAGTGTTTTAGGGTAGTGCAGTGGTGTTTTGGTAGTGTAGGTGGTACTGCTGGGGATAGTGTTTTAGGGTTTAGGGTAGTGCAGGGGTGTTTGTGTAGTGCAGGGGGTCAAGCTGGGGTAGTGTTTTAGGGTTTAGGGTAGTGCAGTGGTGTTTGGGTAGTGTTGGGGGTACTGTTGGGGGCAGTGTTTTAGGGTTTAGAGTAGTGCAGTGGTGTTTGTGTAATGTAGGGGGTCGTGCTGGTGGTAGATTTAGGGTCTAGGGTAGTGCAGTGGTGTTTGGGTAGTGTAGGGGCTCATGCTGGGGTAGTGTTTTAGTATTTAGGGTAGTGCAGTGGTGTTTGTGTAGTGTAAGGGGTTGTGCTGGGGGTTGATGTAGGGTTTAGGGTAGTGCAGTGGTGTTTTGGTAGTGTAGAGGGTCAAGCTAGGGGTAATGTTTTAGGGTTTAGGGTAGTGCAGTGGTGTTTGTGTAGTGTAGGGGGTCGTGCTGGGGGTAGATTTAGGGTCTAGGGTAGTGCAGTGGTGTTTGGGTAGTGTAGGGGCTTGTGCTGGGGTAGTGTTTTAGGGTTTAGGGTAGTACAGTGATGTTTGGGTAGTGTAGGGGTTTGTGCAGGGGTGGATTTAGTGTTTAGGGTAGTGCAGTGGTTTTCGGGTGTTGTAGGGGGTCATGCTGTGGGTAGTGTTTTAGGGTTTAGGGTAGTGCAGTGGTGTTTGTGTAGTGTAATGGGTCATGCTGGGGGTGGTGTTTTAGGGTTTAGGGTAGTGCAGTGGTGTTTAGGTAATGCAGGGGGTAAAATGTAAAATGTAAATTGATACTTGTATAGCGCACTACTCACCCGCAAGGGTCTCAAGGCGGTTGTACGAATACCGCTGTGGAACCCATCCTGGCTTTCCCTGTGAGGTGTCCACTCCTGGGCACCCCCAAGGTGGAGGCCAGGTATCCTTAGCGTTGTGGGGGCCGTTGTGGAGATTAAGCAAGCTATTGCCCAGAGTTGCAGAGTGGGACTCCATGATTGGAATAGGCACCGAGGCGAGAATTGTCAGGTCCGTGGAATTTTGAGCCGAAGACCTGCCGAGGCGGGGAATTGAACCCTGGTCCCGGGCCAGACCTCTGCATCAGGGTCTGCCGCTCTAACCATTGAGCCACACTTCTCCACGGGGGTCATGCTGAGGGTAGTGTTTTAGGGTTTAGGGTAGTGCAGTGGTGTTTGGGTAGTGTAGGGGGTACTGCTGGGGGTGGTGTTTTAGGGTTTTGGGTAGTGCCGTGGTGTTTGTGTAGTTTAGGGGGTCATGCTGGGGATAGTGTTTTCGGGTTTAGGGTAGTGCAGTGGTGTCTGAGTAATGTAGGGGGTACTGCTGGGGGTAGTGTTTTAGGGTTTAGGGTAGTGCTGTGGTGTTTGTGTAGTGTAGGGGGTCATACTGGGGGTAGTGTTTAGGGTAGTGCAGTGGTGTTTGGGTAGTGTAGGTGGTACTGCTGGGGGTAGTGTTTTAGGGTTTAGGGTAGTGCAGGGGTGTTTGTGTAGTGTAGGGGGTCAAGATGGGGTAGTGTTTTAGGGTTTAGGGTGGTGCAGTGGTGTTTGGGTAGTGTTGGGGGTACTGTTGGGGGTAGTGTTTTAGGGTTTAGAGTAGTGCAGTGGTGTTTGTGTAATGCAGGGGGTCGTGCTGGTGGTAGATTTAGGGTCTAGGGTAGTGCAGTGGTGTTTGGGTAGTGTAGGGGCTCGTGCTGGGGGTAGTGTTTTAGTGTTTAGGGTAGTGCAGTGGTGTTTGGGTAGTGTAGGGGGTCGTGCTGGGGGTAGTGTTTTAGTGTTTAGGGAAGTGCAGTGGTGTTTGGGTAGTGTAGGGGGCATGCTGGGAGTAGTGTTTTAGGGTTTAGGGTAGTGCAGTGGTGTTTGTTTAGTGTAATGGGTCATTCTGGGGGTAGTGTTTTAGGGTTTAGGGTAGTGCAGTGGTGTTTGGGTAGTGTATTCGGTCGTGCTGGGGGCAGTGCTTTAGGGTTTCGTGTAGTGCAGTGGTGTTTAGGTAGTGCAGGGGGTCGTGCTGAGGGTAGTGCTTTAGGGTTTAGGGTAGTGCAGTGGTGTTTGGGTAGTGTAGGGGGTACTGCTGGGGGTAGTGTTTTAGGGTTTAGGGCAGTGCCGTGGTGTTTGTGTAGTGTAGGGGTCATACTGGGGGTAGTGTTTTAGGGTTTAGGGTAGTGCAGTAGTGTTTGGGTAGTGTAGGGGGTACTGCGGGGGGTAGTGGTTTAGGGTTTAGGGTAGTGCAGTGGTGTTTGTGTAGTGTAGAGGTCATGCTGGGGGTAGTGTTTTAGAGTTTAGGGTAGTGCAGTGGTGTTTGTGTGGGGTAAGGGGTCGTGCTGGGGTAAGTGTTTTAGAGTTTAGGGTAGTGGAGTGGTTTTTGGGTAGTATAGGGGGTCGTGCTAGGGGTGGTGTTTTAGGGTTTAGGGTAGTGCAGTGGTGTTTGTGTAGTGTAGGGGTCATGCTGGGGGTAGTGTTTTAGGGTTTAGGGTAGTGCAGTGGTGTTTGTGTAGTGTAGGGTTGTGCTGGGGGTAGATGTTGGGGTTAGGGTAGTGCAGTGGTGTTTGTGTAGTGTAGGGGGTCGTCCTGGGGGTAGATTTAGGGTTTAGGGTAGTGCAGTGGTGTTTGTGTAGTGTAGGGGTTTGTGTGGTGGGTAGATTTAGGGTAGTGGAGTGGTGTTCGGGTATTGTAGGGGGTCATGCTGGGGGTAGTGTTTTAGGGTTTAGGGTAGTGCAGTGGTGTTTGTTTAGTGTAATGGGTCCTTCTGGGGGCAGTGTTTTAGGGTTTAAGGTAGTGCAGTGGTATTTTGGTAGTGTATTGGGTCGTGCTGGGGGCAGTGTTTTAGGGTTTCGGGTAGGGCAGTGGTGTTTAGGTAGTGCAGGGGGTCGTGCTGAGGGTAGTGTTTTAGGGTTTAGGGTAGTGCAGTTGTGTTTGGGTAGTGTAGGGGATACTGCTGGGGTATTGTTTTAGGGTTTAGGGTAGTGCCGTGGTGTTTGTGTAGTGTAGGGGGTCATGCTGGGGATAGTGTTTTCAGGTTTAGGGTTTAAGGTAGTGCAGTCGTGTTTGGGTAGTGTAGGGGGTACTGCTGGAGGTAGTGTTTTAGGGTTTAGGGTAGTGCCGTGGTGTTTGTGTAGTGTAGGCTGTCATGCTGGGGTAGTGTTTTAGGGTTTGGATAGTGCAGTGGTGTTTGAGTAGTGTACGGGGTACTGCTGGGTGTAGTGTTTTAGGGTTTAGGGTAGTGCAATGGTGTTTGTGTAGTATTGGGGGTAGTTCTGGGGGCAGTGTTTTAGGGATTAGGGTAGTGCAGTGATGTTTGGGTAGTGTAGGGGTCGTGCTGGGCGTAGTGTTTTAGGGTAGTGTAGTGGTGTTTGTGTCGTGTAGGGGGTCGTGCTGGGGTAAGTGTTTTAGGGTAGTGGGTTGGTGTTTAGGTAGTATAGCGGGTCGTGCTGGGGGTAGAGTTTTAGGGCTTAGGGTAGTGCAGTTGTGTTTGTGTGGTGTAGGGGGTTGTGCTGGGGTAAGTGTTTTAGGGTTTAGGGTACTGCAGTTTTTTTTGTGTAGTGTAGAGGGTCATGCTGGGGGTAGTGTTTTAGGGTTTAGGGTAGTGCAGTTGTGTTTAAGGTAGTGTAGGGGGTACTGCTGTTGGTAGTGTTTTAGGGTGTAGGGTAGTGCCGTGGTGTTTGTGTAGTGAAGGGGTCATGCTGGGGTTAGTGCTTTAGGGTTTAGGGTAGTGCAGTGGTGTTTGGGTAGTGTAGGGTGTCATGCTGGGGGTAGTGATTTAGGGTTTAGGGTAGTGCACTGGTGTTTGTGTTCTATAGGGGGTCGTGCTGGGGTAGGGTTTTAGGGTTTAGGGTAGTGCAGTGGTGTTTGTGTAGTGTAGGGGTTGTGATGGGGTAGTGTTTTAGGGTTTAGGGTAGTGCAGTGGTGTTTGTGATGTGTAGGGGTCGTACTGAGGGTAGATTTAGGGTTTAGAATAGTGCAGTCGTGTTTGGGTAGTGTAGTGAGTCATGCTGGGGATGTGTTTTAGGGCTTAGGGTAGTGCAGTGGTGTTTGTGTAGTGTAGGGGGTTGTGCTGGGTTTAGATGTAGGGTTTAGGGTAGTGCAGTTTTGTTTGGGTAGTGTAGAGGGTCGAGCTAGGGGTAATGTTTTAGGGTAGTGCAGTGGTGTTTGTGTAATGTAGGGTGTTGTGCTGGGGTAGATTTAGGGTCTAGGGTAGTGCAGTGGTGTTTGGGTAGTGTAGGGCGTCGTGCTGGGGGTAGTGTTTTAGTGTTTAGGGTAGTGCAGTGATGTTTGGGTAGTGTAGGGGTTTGTGCAGGGGTAGATTTAGTGTTTAGGGTAGTGCAGTGGTGTTGGGTGTTGTAGGGGGTCATGCTGTGGGTAGTGTTTTAGGGTTTAGGGTAGTGCAGTGGTGTTTGTGTAGTGTAATGGGTCATGCAGGGGGTAGTGTTTTTAGGGTTTAGGGTAGTGCAGTGGTGTTTGGGTAGTGTAGGGGGTCGTGCTGGGGGTAGATTTAGGGTTTAGTGTAGCGCAGTGGTGTTTATGTAGTGTAGGGGGTCGTGCTGGGGGCAGTGTTTTAGGATTTCGGGTAGTGCATTGGTGTTTAGGTAGTGCAGGGGGTAAAATGTAAATTGATACTTGTATAGCGCACTACTCACCCGCAAGGGTCTCAAGGCGGTTGTACGAATTCCGCTGTGGAACCCATCCTGGCTTTACCTGTGAGGTGTCTACTCCTGGGCACCCCCAAGGTGGAGGCCAGACATCCTTAGCGTTGTGGGGGCCGTTGTGGAGATTAAGCAAGCTATTGCCCAGAGTTGCAGAGTGGGACTCCATGATTGGAATAGGCACCGAGGCGAGAATTGTCAGGTCCGTGGAATTTTGAGCCCAAGACCTGCCGAGGCGGGGAATTGAACCCTGGTCCCGGGCCAGACCTCTGCATCAGGGTCTGCCGCTCTAACCATTGAGCCACACTTCTCCACGGGGGTCATGCTGAGGGTAGTGTTTTAGGGTTTATGGTAGTGCATTGGTGTTTGGGTAGTGTAGGGGGTACTGCTGGGGGTGGTGTTTTAGGGTTTTGGGTAGTGCCGTGGTGTTCGTGTAGTTTAGGGGGTCATGCTGGGGATAGTGTTTTCGGGTTTAGGGTAGTGCAGTGGTGTCTGGGTAATGTAGGGGGTACTGCTGGGGGTAGTGTTTTAGGGTTTAGGGTAGTGCTGTGGTGTTTGTGTAGTGTAGGGGGTCGTACTGGGGGTTGTGTTTTAGGGTAGTGCAGTGGTGTTTGTGTAGTGTAGGTGGTACTGCTGGGGGTAGTGTTTTAGGGTTTAGGGTAGTGCAGGGGTGTTTGTGTAGTGTAGGGGGTCAAGCTGGAGTAGTGTTTTAGGGTTTAGGGTAGTGCAGTGGTTTTTGGGTAGTGTAGGGGGTACTGCTGGGGGTAGTGTTTTAGGGTTTTGGGTAGTGCCGTGGTGTTTGTGTAGTTTAGGGGGTCATGCTGGGGATAGTGATTTCGGGTTTAGGGTAGTGCAGTGGCGTTTGAGTAGTGTAGGGGGTACTGCTGGGGGTAGTGTTTTAGGGTTTAGGGTAGTGCAATGGTGTTTGTGTAGTATTGGGGGTAGTACTTGGGGCAGTGTTTTAGGGTCTAGGGTAGTGCAGTGATGTTTGTGTAGTGTAATGGGTCATGCTGGGGGGTAGTGTTTTAGGGTTGAGGGTAGTGCAGTGGTGTTTGGGTAGTGTAGGGGTAGATTTAGGGTTTAGGGTATCGCAGTGGTGTTTGTGTAGTGTAGGGGGTCATGCTGTGGGCAGTGATTTAGGGTTTTGGGTAGTGCAGTGGTGTTTAGGTAGTGCAGGGGGTCGTGCTGAGGGTAGTGTTTTAGGGTTTAGGGTAGTGCAGTGGTGTTTGGGTAGTGTAGGGGGTACTGCTGGGGGTAGTGTTTTAGGGTTTAGGGTAGTGCCGTGGTGTTTGTGTAGTGTAGGGGGTCATACTGGGGGTAGTGTTTTAGGGTTTAGGGTAGTGCAGTAGTGTTTGGGAAGTGTAGGGGGTACAGCGGGGGTAGTATTTTAGGGTTTAGGGTAGTGCAGTGGTGTTTGGGTAGTGTAGGGGGTACTGCTGGGGGTAGTGTTTTAGGGTTTTGAGTAGTGCAGTGGTGTTTGTTTTGTGTAGGGGTCGTGCTGGGGTAGTGTTTTAGGGTTTAGGGTAGTGCAGTGGTGTTTGTGTGGGGTAAGGGGTCATGCTGGGGTAGGTGTTTTAGGGTTTAGGGTAGTGCAGTGGTGTTTGTGTAGTGTTGGGGGTTGTTCTGGGGGTAGATGTTGGGGTTAGGTTAGTGCAGTGGTGTTTGTGTAGTGTAGGGGGTCGTGCTGGGGGTAGATTTAGGGTTTAGGGTAGTGCAGTGGTGTTTGGGTAGTGTAGGGGGTCGTGCTGGGGGTAGTGTTTTAGTGTTTAGGGAAGTGCAGTGGTGTTTGGGTAGTGTAGGGGGCATGCTGGGAGTAGTGTTTTAGGGTTTAGGGTAGTGCAGTGGTGTTTGTTTAGTGTAATGGGTCATTCTGGGGGTAGTGTTTTAGGGTTTAGGGTAGTGCAGTGGTGTTTGGGTAGTGTATTCGGTCGTGCCTGGGGCAGTGTTTTAGGGTTTCGTGTAGTGCAATGGTGTTTAGGTAGTGCAGGGGGTTGTGCTGAGGGTAGTGCTTTAGGGTTTAGGGTAGTGCAGTGGTGTTTGGGTAGTGTAGGGGGTACTGCTGGGGGTAGTGTTTTAGGGTTTAGGGCAGTGCCGTGGTGTTTGTGTAGTGTAGGGGTCATACTGGGGGTAGTGTTTTAGGGTTTAAGGTAGTGCAGTAGTGTTTGGGTAGTGTAGGGGGTACTGCGGGGGGTAGTGTTTTAGGGTTTAGGGTAGTGCAGTGGTGTTTGTGTAGTGTAGAGGTCATGCTGGGGGTAGTGTTTTAGAGTTTAGGGTAGTGCAGTGGTGTTTGTGTGGGGTAAGGGGCCGTGCTGGGGTAAGTGTTTTAGAGTTTAGGGTAGTGGAGTGGTTTTTGAGTAGTATAGGGGGTCGTGCTAGGGGTGGTGTTTTAGGGTTTAGGGTAGTGCAGTGGTGTTTGTGTAGTGTAGGGGTCGTTCTGGGGGTAGTGTTTTAGGGTGTAGGGTAGTGCAGTGGTGTTTGTGTAGTGTAGGGTTGTGCTGGGGGTAGATGTTGGGGTTAGGGTAGTGCAGTGGTGTTTGTGTAGTGTAGGGGGTCGTCCTGGGGGTAGATTTAGGGTTTAGGGTAGTGCAGTGGTGTTTGTGTAGTGTAGGGGTTTGTGTGGTGGGTAGAGTTAGGGTAGTGGAGTGGTGTTCGGGTATTGTAGGGGGTCATGCTGGGGGTAGTGTTTTAGGGTTTAGGGTAGTGCAGTGGTGTTTGTTTAGTGTAATGAGTCCTTCTGGGGGCAGTGTTTTAGGGTTTAAGGTAGTGCAGTGGTATTTTGGTAGTGTATTGGGTCGTGCTGGGGGCAGTGTTTTAGGGTTTCGGGTAGGGCAGTGGTGTTTAGGTAGTGCAGGGGGTCGTGCTGAGGGTAGTGTTTTAGGGTTTAGGGTAGTGCAGTTGTGTTTGGGTAGTGTAGGGGATACTGCTGGGGTATTGTTTTAGGGTTTAGGGTAGTGCCGTGGTGTTTGTGTAGTGTAGGGGGTCATGCTGGGGATAGTGTTTTCAGGTTTAGGGTTTAAGGTAGTGCAGTCGTGTTTGGGTAGTGTAGGGGGTACTGCTGGAGGTAGTGTTTTAGGGTTTAGGGTAGTGCCGTGGTGTTTGTGTAGTGTAGGCTGTCATGCTGGGGTAGTGTTTTAGGGTTTGGATAGTGCAGTGGTGTTTGAGTAGTGTACGGGGTACTGCTGGGTGTAGTGTTTTAGGGTTTAGGGTAGTTCAATGGTGTTTGTGTAGTATTGGGGGTAGTTCTGGGGGCAGTGTTTTAGGGATTAGGGTAGTGCAGTGGTGTTTGGGTAGTGTAGGGGTCGTGCTGGGCGTAGTGTTTTAGGGTAGTGTAGTGGTGTTTGTGTCGTGTAGGGGGTCGTGCTGGGGTAAGTGTTTTAGGGTAGTGGAGTGGTGTTTAGGTAGTATAGCGGGTCGTGCTGGGGGTAGAGTTTTAGGGTTTAGGGTAGTGCAATGGTGTTTGTGTAGTATTGGGAGTAGTTCTGGGGGCAGTGTTTTAGGGATTAGGGTAGTGCAGTGGTGTTTGGGTAGTGTAGGGGTCGTGCTGGGCGTAGTGTTTTAGGGTAGTGTAGTGGTGTTTGTGTGGTGTAGGGTGTTGTGCTGGGGTAAGTGTGTTAGGGTTTAGGGTACTGCAGTTTTTTTTGTGTAGTGTAGAGGGTCATGCTGGGGGTAGTGTTTTAGGGTTTAGGGTAGTGCAGTTGTGTTTGGGTAGTGTAGGGGGTCATGCTGGGGATAGTGTTTTCGGGTTTAGGGTAGTGCAGTGGTGTCTGGGTAATGTAGGGGGTACTGCTGGGGGTAGTGTTTTAGGGTTTAGGGTAGTGCTGTGGTGTTTGTGTAGTGTAGGGGGTCGTACTGGGGGTTGTGTTTTAGGGTAGTGCAGTGGTGTTTGGGTAGTGTAGGTGGTACTGCTGGGGGTAGTGTTTTAGGGTTTAGGGTAGTGCAGGGGTGTTTGTGTAGTGTAGGTGGTCAAGCTGGGGTAGTGTTTTAGGGTTTAGGGTAGTGCAGTGGTTTTTGGGTAGTGTAGGGGGTACTGCTGGGGGTAGTGTTTTAGGGTTTTGGGTAGTGCCATGGTGTTTGTGTAGTTTAGGGGGTCATGCTGGGGATAGTGTTTTCGGGTTTAGGGTAGTGCAGTGGTGTCTGGGTAATGTAGGGGGTACTGCTGGGGGTAGTGTTTTAGGGTTTAAGGTAGTGCTGTGGTGTTTGTGTAGTGTAGGGAGTCATACTGGGGGTAGTGTTTTAGGGTAGTGCAGTGGTGTTTGGGTAGTGTAGGGGGTACTGCTGGGGGTAGTGTTTTAGGGTTTTGAGTAGTGCAGTGGTGTTTGTTTTGTGTAGGGGTCGTGCTGGGGTAGTGTTTTAGGGTTTAGGGTAGTGCAGTGGTGTTTGTGTGGGGTAAGGGGTCATGCTGGGGTAGGTGTTTTAGGGTTTAGGGTAGTGCAGTGGTGTTTGTGTAGTGTTGGGGGTTGTGCTGGGGGTAGATGTTGGGGTTAGGTTAGTGCAGTGGTGTTTGTGTAGTGTAGGGGGTCGTGCTGGGGGTAGATTTAGGGTTTAGGGTAGTGCAGTGGTGTTTGGGTAGTGTAGGGGGTCGTGCTGGGGGTAGTGTTTTAGTGTTTAGGGAAGTGCAGTGGTGTTTGGGTAGTGTAGGGGGCATGCTGGGAGTAGTGTTTTAGGGTTTAGGGTAGTGCAGTGGTGTTTGTTTAGTGTAATGGGTCATTCTGGGGGTAGTGTTTTTGGGTTTAGGGTAGTGCAGTGGTGTTTGGGTAGTGTATTCGGTCGTGCCTGGGGCAGTGTTTTAGGGTTTCGTGTAGTGCAGTGGTGTTTAGGTAGTGCAGGGGGTTGTGCTGAGGGTAGTGCTTTAGGGTTTAGGGTAGTGCAGTGGTGTTTGGGTAGTGTAGGGGGTACTGCTGGGGGTAGTGTTTTAGGGTTTAGGGCAGTGCCGTGGTGTTTGTGTAGTGTAGGGGTCATACTGGGGGTAGTGTTTTAGGGTTTAAGGTAGTGCAGTAGTGTTTGGGTAGTGTAGGGGGTACTGTGGGGGGTAGTGTTTTAGGGTTTATGGTAGTGCAGTGGTGTTTGTGTAGTGTAGAGGTCATGCTGGGGGTAGTGTTTTAGAGTTTAGGGTAGTGCAGTGGTGTTTGTGTAGTGTAGGGTTGTGCTGGGGGTAGATGTTGGGGTTAGGGTAGTGCAGTGGTGTTTGTGTAGTGTAGGGGGTCGTCCTGGGGGTAGATTTAGGGTTTAGGGTAGTGCAGTGGTGTTTGTGTAGTGTAGGGGTTTGTGTGGTGGGTAGAGTTAGGGTAGTGGAGTGGTGTTCGGGTATTGTAGTGGGTCATGCTGGGGGTAGTGTTTTAGGGTTTAGGGTAGTGCAGTGGTGTTTGTGTGGGGTAAGGGGTCGTGCTGGGGTAAGTGTTTTAGAGTTTAGGGTAGTGGAGTGGTTTTTGAGTAGTATAGGGGGTCGTGCTAGGGGTGGTGTTTTAGGGTTTAGGGTAGTGCAGTGGTGTGTGTGTAGTGTAGGGGTCGTGCTGGGGGTAGTGTTTTAGGGTTTAGGGTAGTGCAGTGGTGTTTGTGTAGTGTAGGGTTGTGCTGGGGGTAGATGTTGGGGTTAGGGTAGTGCAGTGGTGTTTGTGTAGTGTAGGGGGTCGTCCTGGGGGTAGATTTAGGGTTTAGGGTAGTGCAGTGGTGTTTGTGTAGTGTAGGGGTTTGTGTGGTGGGTAGAGTTAGGGTAGTGGAGTGGTGTTCGGGTATTGTAGTGGGTCATGCTGGGGGTAGTGTTTTAGGGTTTAGGGTAGTGCAGTGGTGTTTGTTTAGTGTAATGGGTCCTTCTGGGGGCAGTGTTTTAGGGTTTAAGGTAGTGCAGTGGTATTTTGGTAGTGTATTGGGTCGTGCTGGGGGCAGTGTTTTAGGGTTTCGGGTAGGGCAGTGGTGTTTAGGTAGTGCAGGGGGTCGTGCTGAGGGTAGTGTTTTAGGGTTTAGGGTAGTGCAGTTGTGTTTGGGTAGTGTAGGGGATACTGCTGGGGTATTGTTTTAGGGTTTAGGGTAGTGCCGTGGTGTTTGTGTAGTGTAGGGGGTCATGCTGGGGATAGTGTTTTCAGGTTTAGGGTTTAAGGTAGTGCAGTCGTGTTTGGGTAGTGTAGAGGGTACTGCTGGAGGTAGTGTTTTAGGGTTTAGGGTAGTGCCGTGGTGTTTGTGTAGTGTAGGCTGTCATGCTGGGGTAGTGTTTTAGGGTTTGGATAGTGCAGTGGTGTTTGAGTAGTGTACGGGGTACTGCTGGGTGTAGTGTTTTAGGGTTTAGGGTAGTTCAATGGTGTTTGTGTAGTATTGGGGGTAGTTCTGGGGGCAGTGTTTTAGGGATTAGGGTAGTGCAGTGGTGTTTGGGTAGTGTAGGGGTCGTGCTGGGCGTAGTGTTTTAGGGTAGTGTAGTGGTGTTTGTGTCGTGTAGGGGGTCGTGCTGGGGTAAGTGTTTTAGGGTAGTGGAGTGGTGTTTAGGTAGTATAGCGGGTCGTGCTGGGGGTAGAGTTTTAGGGTTTAGGGTAGTGCAATGGTGTTTGTGTAGTATTGGGAGTAGTTCTGGGGGCAGTGTTTTAGGGATTAGGGTAGTGCAGTGGTGTTTGGGTAGTGTAGGGGTCGTGCTGAGCGTAGTGTTTTAGGGTAGTGTAGTGGTGTTTGTGTGGTGTAGGGGGTTGTGCTGGGGTAAGTGTGTTAGGGTTTAGGGTACTGCAGTTTTTTTTGTGTAGTGTAGAGGGTCATGCTGGGGGTAGTGTTTTAGGGTTTAGGGTAGTGCAGTTGTGTTTGGGTAGTGTAGGGGGTCATGCTGGGGATAGTGTTTTCGGGTTTAGGGTAGTGCAGTGGTGTCTGGGTAATGTAGGGGGTACTGCTGGGGGTAGTGTTTTAGGGTTTAGGGTAGTGCTGTGGTGTTTGTGTAGTGTAGGGGGTCGTACTGGGGGTTGTGTTTTAGGGTAGTGCAGTGGTGTTTGGGTAGTGTAGGTGGTACTGCTGGGGGTAGTGTTTTAGGGTTTAGGGTAGTGCAGGGGTGTTTGTGTAGTGTAGGTGGTCAAGCTGGGGTAGTGTTTTAGGGTTTAGGGTAGTGCAGTGGTTTTTGGGTAGTGTAGGGGGTACTGCTGGGGGTAGTGTTTTAGGGTTTTGGGTAGTGCCGTGGTGTTTGTGTAGTTTAGGGGGTCATGCTGGGGATAGTGTTTTTGGGTTTAGGGTAGTGCAGTGGTGTCTGGGTAATGTAGGGGGTACTGCTGGGGGTAGTGTTTTAGGGTTTAGGGTAGTGCTGTGGTGTTTGTGTAGTGTAGGGAGTCATACTGGGGGTAGTGTTTTAGGGTAGTGCAGTGGTGTTTGGGTAGTGTAGGTGGTACTGCTGGGGATAGTGTTTTAGGGTTTAGGGTAGTGCAGGGGTGTTTGTGTAGTGCAGGGGGTCAAGCTGGCGTAGTGTTTTAGGGTTTAGGGTAGTGCAGTGGTGTTTGGGTAGTGTTGGGGGTACTGTTGGGGGTAGTGTTTTAGGGTTTAGAGTAGTGCAGTGGTGTTTGTGTAATGCAGGGGGTCGTGCTGGTGGTAGATTTAGGGTCTAGGGTAGTGCAGTGGTGTTTGGGTAGTGTAGGGGCTCGTGCTGGGGGTAGTGTTTTAGTGTTTAGGGTAGTGCAGTGGTGTTTGGGTAGTGTAGGGGGTCGTGCTGGGGGTAGTGTTTTAGTGTTTAGGGAAGTGCAGTGGTGTTTGGGTAGTGTAGGGGGCATGCTGGGAGTAGTGTTTTAGGGTTTAGGGTAGTGCAGTGGTGTTTGTTTAGTGTAATGGGTCATTCTGGGGGTAGTGTTTTAGGGTTTAGGGTAGTGCAGTGGTGTTTGGGTAGTGTATTCGGTCGTGCTGGGGGCAGTGCTTTAGGGTTTCGTGTAGTGCAGTGGTGTTTAGGTAGTGCAGGGGGTCGTGCTGAGGGTAGTGCTTTAGGGTTTAGGGTAGTGCAGTGGTGTTTGGGTAGTGTAGGGGGTACTGCTGGGGGTAGTGTTTTAGGGTTTAGGGCAGTGCCGTGGTGTTTGTGTAGTGTAGGGGTCATACTGGGGGTAGTGTTTTAGGGTTTAGGGTAATGCAGTAGTGTTTGGGTAGTGTAGGGGGTACTGCGGGGGGTAGTGTTTTAGGGTTTAGGGTAGTGCAGTGGTGTTTGTGTAGTGTAGAGGTCATGCTGGGGGTAGTGTTTTAGAGTTTAGGGTAGTGCAGTGGTGTTTGTGTGGGGTAAGGGGTCGTGCTGGGGTAAGTGTTTTAGAGTTTAGGGTAGTGGAGTGGTTTTTGGGTAGTATAGGGGGTCGTGCTAGGGGTGGTGTTTTAGGGTTTAGGGTAGTGCAGTGGTGTTTGTGTAGTGTAGGGGTCATGCTGGGGGTAGTGTTTTAGGGTTTAGGGTAGTGCAGTGGTGTTTGTGTAGTGTAGGGTTGTGCTGGGGGTAGATGTTGGGGTTAGGGTAGTGCAGTGGTGTTTGTGTAGTGTAGGGGGTCGTCCTGGGGGTAGATTTAGGGTTTAGGGTAGTGCAGTGGTGTTTGTGTAGTGTAGGGGTTTGTGTGGTGGGTAGATTTAGGGTAGTGGAGTGGTGTTCGGGTATTGTAGGGGGTCATGCTGGGGGTAGTGTTTTAGGGTTTAGGGTAGTGCAGTGGTGTTTGTTTAGTGTAATGGGTCCTTCTGGGGGCAGTGTTTTAGGGTTTAAGGTAGTGCAGTGGTATTTTGGTAGTGTATTGGGTCGTGCTGGGGGCAGTGTTTTAGGGTTTCGGGTAGGGCAGTGGTGTTTAGGTAGTGCAGGGGGTCTTGCTGAGGGTAATGTTTTAGGGTTTAGGGTAGTGCAGTTGTGTTTGGGTAGTGTAGGGGATACTGCTGGGGTATTGTTTTAGGGTTTAGGGTAGTGCCGTGGTGTTTGTGTAGTGTAGGGGGTCATGCTGGGGATAGTGTTTTCAGGTTTAGGGTTTAAGGTAGTGCAGTCGTGTTTGGGTAGTGTAGGGGGTACTGCTGGAGGTAGTGTTTTAGGGTTTAGGGTAGTGCCGTGGTGTTTGTGTAGTGTAGGCTGTCATGCTGGGGTAGTGTTTTAGGGTTTGGATAGTGCAGTGGTGTTTGAGTAGTGTACGGGGTACTGCTGGGTGTAGTGTTTTAGGGTTTAGGGTAGTGCAATGGTGTTTGTGTAGTATTGGGGGTAGTTCTGGGGGCAGTGTTTTAGGGATTAGGGTAGTGCAGTGATGTTTGGGTAGTGTAGGGGTCGTGCTGGGCGTAGTGTTTTAGGGTAGTGTAGTGGTGTTTGTGTCGTGTAGGGGGTCGTGCTGGGGTAAGTGTTTTAGGGTAGTGGGTTGGTGTTTAGGTAGTATAGCGGGTCGTGCTGGGGGTAGAGTTTTAGGGCTTAGGGTAGTGCAGTTGTGTTTGTGTGGTGTAGGGGGTTGTGCTGGGGTAAGTGTTTTAGGGTTTAGGGTACTGCAGTTTTTTTTGTGTAGTGTAGAGGGTCATGCTGGGGGTAGTGTTTTAGGGTTTAGGGTAGTGCAGTTGTGTTTAAGGTAGTGTAGGGGGTACTGCTGTTGGTAGTGTTTTAGGGTGTAGGGTAGTGCCGTGGTGTTTGTGTAGTGAAGGGGTCATGCTGGGGTTAGTGCTTTAGGGTTTAGGGTAGTGCAGTGGTGTTTGGGTAGTGTAGGGTGTCATGCTGGGGGTAGTGATTTAGGGTTTAGGGTAGTGCACTGGTGTTTGTGTTCTATAGGGGGTCGTGCTGGGGTAGGGTTTTAGGGTTTAGGGTAGTGCAGTGGTGTTTGTGTAGTGTAGGGGTTGTGATGGGGTAGTGTTTTAGGGTTTAGGGTAGTGCAGTGGTGTTTGTGATGTGTAGGGGTCGTACTGAGGGTAGATTTAGGGTTTAGAATAGTGCAGTCGTGTTTGGGTAGTGTAGTGAGTCATGCTGGGGATGTGTTTTAGGGCTTAGGGTAGTGCAGTGGTGTTTGTGTAGTGTAGGGGGTTGTGCTGGGTTTAGATGTAGGGTTTAGGGTAGTGCAGTTTTGTTTGGGTAGTGTAGAGGGTCGAGCTAGGGGTAATGTTTTAGGGTAGTGCAGTGGTGTTTGTGTAATGTAGGGTGTTGTGCTGGGGTAGATTTAGGGTCTAGGGTAGTGCAGTGGTGTTTGGGTAGTGTAGGGCGTCGTGCTGGGGGTAGTGTTTTAGTGTTTAGGGTAGTGCAGTGATGTTTGGGTAGTGTAGGGGTTTGTGCAGGGGTAGATTTAGTGTTTAGGGTAGTGCAGTGGTGTTGGGTGTTGTAGGGGGTCATGCTGTGGGTAGTGTTTTAGGGTTTAGGGTAGTGCAGTGGTGTTTGTGTAGTGTAATGGGTCATGCAGGGGGTAGTGTTTTTAGGGTTTAGGGTAGTGCAGTGGTGTTTGGGTAGTGTAGGGGGTCGTGCTGGGGGTAGATTTAGGGTTTAGTGTAGCGCAGTGGTGTTTATGTAGTGTAGGGGGTCGTGCTGGGGGCAGTGTTTTAGGATTTCGGGTAGTGCATTGGTGTTTAGGTAGTGCAGGGGGTAAAATGTAAATTGATACTTGTATAGCGCACTACT